>NC_140580.1:64981208-65171714 GCF_964204655.1 Triturus cristatus | reverse complement strand
TTCTCAGATTGAGAGTTCACTTCTGTTCTAATTGGCAACACCAGCTTGCTCACATTCGAAACCTCCGGCTGCATTTTCTATCCATGCATAAACAAAGACTGCTCTGTCTACTAAGATTAACGCATTGTTGCACTTTGTGCCCCCTTGTATCCTTAGTTCTGGCAAGTGTGGCTGCTTCATGTTTGCTTCATCTTTACGTCTAAGGACGGTTCACGCAATTGGTGATCTGAGCATACAGTCAACAAGCGCAGGGTTCGATCCCCTACAGTTCCTGTAATTTTCTTTTTAATTAATTGTCCCTGTTTCATTTATTGTTCATTGCCAAATTCTGACTCTCTTTTGATGATTTTAGGGCACACACATGTTAGCCCTCTTTGCGAGAGGCCGTCTTCGGCTGCATTTTCTTCGAACGCATGAGTAAGGACGTCAGGATGCAAGGAAGTCTCCAGTCCTTTCGGAAAGGGTGGGCTGCAGTCCTCTGCCAGCACCAGCAGCTGCTTGTGTTTTCGTTACACACCCAGCATTGTACGACAAGATCACAGGGGAAACAAAACACACGTTCTTCGGCTTTTATAGCACAGACTCATGCTTCTTCCCAGACGATTTGAATTGCATAAAAAGGCCTTCTGCTTCGTCGAACACTGGTCAGAACTCTACAAAAACCCAGAGCTTGCACAGAGGCACTTGAGTGATTGTTTAAAATGATGCTGCCAATGTTGTCTGTTACAGCCAGAAGAAAAACCACAGAGACTTAGGTTTCGCCTTTTCATTCCAGAGACTAATGCGACTAACACATTTGAAACGCTGCCTTCTCTCGATATAGTGCCTTGAGAAAGCCCGGGGACTGCCAGCCACTTGGGGCGAAACACGTGTAGCTGTCTCAGTCACAGGCTCTCACCCTGATGTTTCTAAATAAAATCAATCAAAAATACTACGGACTTCTTCGGACATTTATTCCTGGAACACCACAAATGTTCCTTGGGCACAGCCTGTTTTTCCTAAGCTACAATTACATTAACCAGGTGGGCATTGGGGGTGTTCCACTTGACAGGCATTCCTACCTCTTACAGAATACGGAATCCTACCCCTACAGCCTCACCCCTGCTTCCGAAATCAGCATTAATTGATAATGTCATTAAGTTATAATCCTGGGTTCATAGTCGCCAGCCCTCATTGCCTTTAGTGTTACATAGGAGCCATAAATGTTTATGTTTTATATTGGTGCCTAATTTAGTGATGCATTATCTCTATTGCAAAAAGCTTTGTTCACGCTTGTCTGGTATAGCATGCCCCCATGTTCTAAATGATCAATCCACTGCAAAGAAAACAAGCATTGGCATATCCAATAGGTCTCGCCTTTGGGACCTTATACGTGTTTAGCCATGCAACAGTTGATGTTGTTGCACCAAGGATATTGTGCTGGATAACTAAACACTTATAAGGTCCCAAAGGCGAGACCTATTGGCTATGCCAATGCTTGTTAGCTATAGCCTTCCCAAAGTCCTCCTCCCACTTGAGATGCAACTCAGTCAAGGGTTGTAGTATTTCATGCGTTAGATGCCTATATAGGTAAGTAACCGCCTTGTCGGTTCCGGCTGCCGTCACTATGTATTGGCAGACCGTTGACATCTGGGGTTCAGTGAGTCCCATTCACCAGTGTTTCCGCATGGCCGCCGTGAGAGCTGTGGTAGGTCGTATCTCTCTCGGATGTCATTGAAGGGGAACATAGCACTCTCCTCGTATAGATCCCCCACGGTAGATATCCCCGCTTCGCCCCAAGCCTCTAACCTATGCCAATTCCCCCCGTGTGGTAGCGCCTCACACATGGTCAGTGGAATTTCAGGTGCGTAAGGGCATCTGGTCCTTGCTCGTCGGAGGGTTCTATTCCAGCACTTACGTACTGTTAGCATGTCAGCGGGTAGTAAATGACCTGGTATGGGGAGTTTTAACAATATTTGTGATAGTACTCGCAGGCTTGGGTCACTACTCCCTTGGTCATTTGTCCCCCTGAGTCGTCCCGCCACCCATTTCGTGAACTACTGCATCTGTGCCGCAAGATAGCAGGCCTCAAAGTCAGGCAAGGCTGAGCCTCCCTCCACTCTGGGGCACATCATGGTACTGAGTGCCACCCTTCATCTCCCAGTTCCCCATGATCATTGTTTTGAGCTGAGTAAATAGTCGGGCGGTATCCATACTGGTAGTGAACTAAAATAATACAAGAATCTTGGCAATGTTACCATCTTTAGGAGGGTGACTCGGCCCGCAACTGACAATGGGAGGGTCTCCCAGCAGTCAAATGTAATTTTAGTAGCTCTCATCGCTCTTCCTATATTGCCCTCTAACAGGTCCCCTTGGTCAAGCTTTATTTGAGTGCCCAGGTAAGTCAGGCATCTATCTTCCCACTTCACACCTTCTGTCTCTAGTGGCCCTAGTCTGTTTGTCCCGGGAAGAGACACGACCTTGCCTAATTTACTCCGAGCCTCGCCACCCTTCCCAAAGCATGTAGAAGCTATTTAGCCCCACGGAGTGCCTCTCCTGAGTCGGCTAGGAACATGGATAAGTCGTCGGCGTACAGTGCTATATACTAGGTCTGTCTCGACACCCTCAGCCTTGGTAGTCCCGGCCTGATCTAGCGCGGGCTGCCAGGGGCTCCATCGCCAGGGCAAACAGTAGAGGTGTCAGCGGACAGCCCTGTCTCGTTCCCTGGCCCACCTTCTGATATCAATCCCCTCGCCCTGACCCTAGCCGTAGAGTCTCTATACGAGAGAGCTGTCCACTCTACAAACTCCGTCCCCAGCCCAAATTTCCGCATCACTTGAAAGAGGTTATGCCATTCAAGGATATCAAATGCCTTTTCGATGTCAACTGCAAAAACGGTTGCCTCCTCTTTCTAGTAAGTGTCTGCTTACAATACGCGTAGGAGCTGCCGTATATTAATCGCAGTGTTTCTGGTGGGGATAAAGCCCCCTTGGTCTTTATGGATCAGTGTGGACATATGTGGTAGGAGGCGGGACGCCAGTATCAGGCTCAGGATTTTGTAATTTAGGTTGAGCATAGAGAGCGGCCGGTACGCTGTTCTATCTGTTTAAACACTCATGCGCTCGCATTTAAATGGTGTTAAGGCCCTGCTGCATAACCTCCCAGACTCCACACTGGCACCTCTTAAGGGCATTCTGCATGCAGTCGAGCAAACGTCTCATCCAGGGTTTCAAGAAATATGATCAAACCACCCCCATTCTTTTGCAACTCCATTGCCAGCCCTCCTCCTTTTCAAAACCAACAGCATTTACAACGCCATCTCGCTCAGCACTCTGCTTATCTTGCAGAAAGCTCACCATCTAAAATGGTTCTCAGCACTCTCAGGCAAGATTTCATCAGACTGTAAACTAAAAAGTTTAGAATGCATTAAGTCTTCAAACAAGCTACCTCTCAACACGGTGACTTTATGCTTGCCCTTGACCCTGTAGAGAGCTCCGCTGCCTGTTTAAGCTTGCACAATAAAAATGCAATATACATACATACAGTTCGCAACATGACACGCTTATGATACACATGGACCACATGCAAGAACGAGCTGGCTAATGTGGATTGACTCGGTCAAGCAAAGATTTACATTTGAAGGTGATGTTGCCACCTGAGGCAAGAAGCTGCTTGTGATGGATGCGGTCCTGGAAGTGGTCAGTGCAAAGAGTGAAGGCCTCCAACATATTTGTCTTCAAGAAGTCCCACATAACCCATGCCCAAAGACTGGTCCCAAGTAAGCAGCATAGACCGGTCATTGGCCGCTTCCTCAATTTCAGGGACTGAGACATCGGCCTTCATGTGGTGCACGACAAGTCTGCACATGGACTTCACAATGTTATTGCAGTAGGTGAGACTAACCTTGCTATGTGTGAAGAAGAAACTGCAAAAGATGGGGATTCTCGATGCAAAACTGTAAGCTGAAGATGTCTGTTTTTGCTGACCCACAGATGTTAATGACGTTCATAAAGAAGCACCTACAGAAGGATCAGATCGAGAAACTTCATGAAGTGAGACCCTGCAGTATCCATAGTAACAAATAAGAACATGCTAAACTGCTTTTATTCTTCCTTGCTGGGAAGTATTCTGTGGCTTGAACATGATTGGGTGATAGCAAGACATGTAAATGTAAGGTGTTGCGACCTCTACTGTGTTCTGTCTTTACTGATGCTAACTGGGGTGCCTAGTTGATTGTTTTTTTTTTCTTACAGCAGTTAAAAACTTATTTTTGTTTCATCTGCAGGGGGTGGATTTTGGCACTCTTTGGCGATACTGCCATGTCACCACGCAAAAGGTTGTTTTTCACTCTTATTTTAGTGTGGAGTGCCCATTGTCAGTAGCCTTGTCATCTGCACATGAGTTGTTGGGCAATTGAGGAAGAGCTATACAGTTTAACCTGCTTTTGACTTCGAAAAGGGTGGGTTGAGCTGATTGCGACCTTTGATTTTCCCATGTATGGATCACTATTCTTTACTCTGGAGTGGAGTGGAGAGGTGTGGCTCACTGGTTAGAGGCGGCAGACCCGTAAGCAGAGAATCTGCCAGGGACCAGGGTTCAATTCCCGACGCGGCAGGGTCGTGGACCAGGGTCAAAACGGATTCGATAATTCTCGCCTCGGTACCTACTCTAACCAGGAACACACTCGGCAACTCTGGGCATTAAGCTTGCCTCATCTCTACAAAGGCCCCCCACAGACGCCGGGGATGCCTGGTTTCACCTTGGAGATACCCAGAAAGGGACCATCTCACAGGGATAGCCAGGACGGGTTCCCCAGCGGTCTACAGCGCCGGGACGCCCCGTTGCTGGGGCAGCTGTGCGCTTTACAAGTCTACAACATTTACATTTACTCTTAGTTGTATGATTAACGTTCTGTATTTTCAGTGGCATTCTGCTGAGTATTGAGGATTTAAGTATGAGTGATGGGATGATGAAAGGAGTTGGCTTGTTTTTTTCTTCCTGTTTCATGAAATGGACTCTGTGGTCATGTAAGCCTCCAAATCTGGGTGGTGTTCTGGTTGATTTCTTAATTGGCGAAATATAACAAGTACTCTGACTTGAATGCGGTGTGCACTGTTCACTCAGAACCAAAATTAAATCTGGATTAATCACAATCTCAACCTCAATTTGCTTATTTCTGCATTTTCAACATTTATTACTTTGTTAATAATATATAATCAGTTCATTACATTCGGTACCATACTGCTAGTACCAAGTCCTTATTCCTTACAACAAAAGTGTTCTTTCAACAAAATATACTTTGATACAAAATGTAACATCAATATGAAAACATAATATTTTGTATACTGCATCACAAAATATATTTTCTGTTCATTTCTATGCCCGATGCATTTCGGGACTGCAAGGTCCCTTCCTCAGGGGCATATCTGAAACCCCAACGAAATACCAATGTCTAAACAATTGTAATATACAGGGAGTATCATATACAACCAACAACCCTTCATGCACTGTGGGTTCTAGTGTACCATTCCTGGTATTTATACCACTTCATTATGCATTCTATACCTGATGATCAATTCAAGACTGCTGGTGTGTGTAATCAGTTTTGCTTTTAGGTATTCATGTGCAATACCTTCCATGTCTCAGTGTCTATATTAGAATTAACTTATTGTTAAATCACCAAATGTGAGTCACTCTTAAGCTAGAGGTGAAAATGACCATTCCTACCTCGTGTAACTCTATACAGTACGAGATCCATAATACTTGTGAGTATTATCAATGTAGTATTGGAAATTAAAGGTGCAATAAAAAATCATGCAAGGGGGCAAAGGTCGTGGTGTCTCAGGGTAGATTTTTATATAGCTTAGTATGAAGTCCTTGCATAACATATCTCTCTACCATGTTTAAGGACGTCACCTCCAGTGATCTGCTGCATCAATCATGTTGTGTCACAGTGATTGTTACCGTCAAGAAGGCGGATATGGACGAGGTTCTTCATATCACGCATTGTCCCTTAATAATACCGATAACAAAATGCTAACCAGTATTGTGGGCAGCAGGCTGCTGCCATTGTGATTGGTGTGACTAGGCAGGATTTATTCCTGCTAGGTCTTCTGCTCGCAACCTGCATACTATCTTTGCATTGCTTTACCAACTGCTTTCCGAAATATCAGCAGCTGTGGCATTCTTAAAGGCAGGAACACTATTTAGACCAATGGAGGAAAATGTTATGTACACAAAGTAGCAGAGAACCACGTGGAGGAACTAAGCCATGTGCTTAATAAGTATGTTCTATTTAGCCATTGGGCTGTTTAATGAATCCCTGTCGAACCCTCTTGCGGGGCGCCAGGCAGAGGTACCTGCTCTTTTTCCCCCTATTTGCTGAACAGAGGAAACAAATTGCTTCTCCGAACAAAGTTTAAAGAAAACAACAAAAAAACTGATAGGCTATGGCTGAAGTTAACCCCCTCCCCCTTTGAAAGAATTGTGGCCACATTGAAATTATGTTGAACAAGCATTTACAATGCAATGGTCTCGGCATTGGTAAAGTTAGAGCTATTGGCATTGCTCATGACAATGCCGTTTCTTTAAATGTTTTAAAAACAAAAACATAAACAAAAATAATGTAATGAGCAATGGCAATAGCTCTAACTTTACCAATGCCGAGACCATTGCATTGTAAATGCTTGTTTAATTGAAGCTCAGACTGCTTAGGCGATATTATGAATTCTCAAGGCAAAGTAATTCGCCTTACAATACATCTTGTGTGCAGTGGGAAGAGCTACTGCACTCAACAAACTACCTGTGGGGAAGAACTGGCAAACAAACTACCTTTGGGGAAGAACTGGCGTGACAAGGGGGTACAAGGATTACGTTACTATCAAGGTAGGGAACTGTATGTACTCTAAAAGCAATTTGTTGGACGTCACCAAGACAATTCAGGGCTGTGCAGTCGGAAGCAATTAGGAGTCCAAGTGACACACCGAAGAAATTACAAAAATATGCACACATCAGCTACATTGTCATACATACATAATAAACAAACAAAAATGTCTCATCCACGACATTCTTGACGTATTTCATGACAATATGAACTAATAATAAAATGCATCCGTATCTTTAAATATCAATAGAAATTGGCTGATTACTGTATCTATGACTGCATCATTTAATCAAACGATGCAGAGGCTGCAGAAACGAGTCCCGCTGGGGGCATCGGTACTGGGTAAACCGCGTCGCACTCACCGTTGTAGCAGCAACTCCAGACGACCGCACTCGCCCGAAGCGGGTTGTAAACCCAGGTTGGTGACAGTCGTTTTGCGCATACGTGCAGCACTCCGCTGTGGTGGCACGGGGCGGAGCCTGTGTCCGAGCCGTGTTCCTCTAGAAGGCGGGGCTATAGAGAAAATACTTTTTCATTACGTACATTAAGGCCGGGTGGCTCTCAGTAGCGGGTGGCGTAACAGAAAGAGCTGAGCAATAGAGTCAGAAAGAATAGAGGCAGATTTTCCATTGAGCAGAATGTATTACGCGCCACAGTCAGGCAACCACAGAGCCCGCCTACTCACGGAAGGGAGACGCAGTACAGTCAAATTTTGTGGAAAAGGCACGTGCACGCTCCAGGGTACCACAACCAATCAATAAGTCGCAAGATTATCCGCGAACTAATCCCAGCCCTTTATACATATGAGAGCCCTAAAAGCCAATGAATGAGAAGCTCTGCAATAGCCAAAACAGAGAGCCTCCGCCCCAACCAAATCCCAGCCCCAGACTGTATAAATCGCTTACACTTTTACTCTAGAGTTTTATTCCACGCAATTTGTTGCTGCACTTTTAAAGCTTTTCTCGCTCTAAGTAAATACTGGCACAGAACCTTGGTATTATAGCGTTGCGACTGGCACCGGATTTCTTAGTCAAACGGTGCCGGAAATGGAAAAACATTTACTCCGGGAAGACACTTGGCTATGTTGGGAGTAGCCCGTTGCGGTTGCCTTTGTGTCACACTCGTCAATGGGCCTCTGTCTGGGCGGCACAGCCAGCCTCTCTCCGGACCAGGTAAAAACTAAAGCCTTCCCAGAGGAACAACAAGGCAGAGCAAAAGACACACCACTGCCTTTCTCCGAGGCAAAACAGAAATGCCTCGGAGAAAGGCAGCGTCGTTTTCGGATTCGGGGGCGTGTTTTGCTGTTATCTCCTCCTTGAGACTTCTTGCAAAAAACACGCCCCCCGATCCGAAAAGGACGGGGCCTAATCGGAATGACTGACCTCTTCTCCAATGGCTGGCCAGCATTCAAGAGGCCAGCCAATGGAGAACAGGGGAGAAGAGGGGCGGGTTCAAGCCCCTCTTCTCCAAGTCATTAAATCTCGGAGCTAGACTGCGCAAGCGCAGCCTTCGCAGCCGAGACCTAAAAAACCAGGGTATTTAAATAAGGAATCAGATCTCCCAATCGCACATCAACAACATTCACTTATGGACAACCAAACACAATCATCAAATCACTGTACACCCATATGGTAACCAAATACAGGAATATTTGAGAAGAAAAAATAAAAGGAGTCGTAAATAAGCAAATGTAGCGTTTTTTGTGAGCAGTCCGAAAATTCAACGTGCAAGCCATAGAAAACATTTCCACCAATTTTCATAAGGTTTGCCCTGTAAACAGAAAATGGTCTCTCGGCTTCAAGGTATGCGTGGTGTCCAATAGAGCCCAATATGTTTCCTGATCATTACATCCAGCACAAGCAGTGGTGTTGCTCGAAGAAGATTGCAATGTCCAGCAGGGATAATCCGGATAACCTCTGTGCAGAGGGTTGTTTTCCCAGCATCTGCATTCTTCAGGATCAGTGGACATTACTGGTGTATGAAAACCTTTATCTTTCCTTAATGCCTGCAGAAAATGCAGACTTTTTGGTGTATATCCTACTGATAATTCTGCAAAATTTATTATTGAATTATTAAAGTGGTTTGTGCTAAATATCTACTGCCTGCTCTGAGCAAACTCCATAGAATAAGGCCGTCTAGTAAAGGTCAGCTGTCTGGCAACCCACAAAGTGAGAAATGTATTATTGTGTGTGACTGATCATGAACAGAGGCCTGCAGAAAGTGGCTTTTCCTACTGATTTTGTCTGATGCATGCAGTAGTTATTCTTCATGGACCCCTAATTCGATCACAAATATCTACCAATTCCTCTGTGTAACTTCTGATAGCCAGGTAGAAAGGTGCATTGTATTTCTTCTGTGTCTAATTGAATTGCACTGCTTAGTTCTAAAGTTCCTCTATGACTTCTTGGGCATATTGACCCCCTTGCTCCAAACATTTAAAAAAAGATAATGCCGTGAAATCTTTTGAGATTGGTTTGGATGGACACACGGCCATGTATCGGATGGGGCTTGTTGGCTCTCCCAAATACTAAGGGCACTACAGCAGTATGAGATTTGGAGCTCTAATGTTAGGCAGTACATGGCGATTTTTAAGGCCTATTGCCATTGCCATGTATGAGGGAAAAGGGCAACCCAATAACCCCTTGTGAGCTTGGATAACAGTATAAACTAAGGTAGATGGCCTAAAAGGGGATCATTTACAAAAAAAATTACATTAGTCAGTATTTTTGTCTTAGCAACCTCAGATGCACTGAACAAAAAGTAAAATAATTAATCCAATAGACACCTATTAAAACAAAAAAAGTTAAAGACAATAAATGAAGGAGCAGGTGTACCATGAGTGATTATACAAGCAATTAATCTGTATTGAAACACCAGATACACATTAGTCTCGAGTTCTTAGAATAATACTGTCTATGCCGCAAGGGCACATTCTAAGAGTGAATCGATCATATCTTCACAATGCAGATTTTACAGAACTATTCAGGCCGATTACTGTGATGGTATGGAAATTCACAGCCCTACTAGTATTACATGTGAAACGCTGACTGACCATTGGATGATATATGGGTCCAATACCATGGGTCTGAGCAGGGACAAAATAAAGGGTGTACTGTAGAGAGATGGCAATGACATTTGGCAGCCTGATGCCACCTGCCCAAGGAATATCTGGGATCGGCTGAGACCTTGAATGGTTCAGAGAGGAAATGAGACATTATAGATTTTGGTATAGGAGAGTAAGAGCTGCGCCGATGCACGTTGTTAGGGGACTCCTTATGTACTTTTGTCAGAGGACTTGTCTACTAGGTGTTTATGGAATGTGGATAAGTGATAGTGTGGGTTAAAGTAAGATGGTGGGTGGCAGTTACCCCTTGTGGCAGGCTTATGCAAGCTGCTGATCACTTCCCGAATGCGGGGTCTAACATTATGAATCTATATATGGTGACAATGAAGTACTATTATCTCCAGCGAGAATGAAGAAAAAGATGTTATGCGAGGTAAGAAGATTTGAGAACTTGGACTGAACATTCACACATACAACAAACAGCCAAATACATCGTTCACACAGATAATGAAGTTCAGTTGAGGAGCTGCTCAAGAAAAATGTAGCATAGTTGCAGAATGAAAAGGTTGTAGACAGTGTCCTGAGGATTGAGCCTCTGTGTCAAGTGGTACCCTGAGAAAGGAAACCTAATAATGAGTAGTGCAACAAGAAACTAAACTCCTAAAAGACAGCGCCCAGAGGATTTAGACACCTGATGTGTGAAACCAAGTGATATTTTGTTTTATGGGAATGAGAATTGCTGACTGACTGGGATCTAAATTTTTTTGCCCCTTAGCAAGTGGTGCTTATTGAATAAGCCTCCCGGACAGGCAGTGTCTTATGAAATTAAAATGTGTATAGTAAGGAACTTTTTGTTCTACAGGAGTGTCTTGGCCATTAGTCTCTGGTAGGTATTGAGATCCATCCAGAAATGTATGCCGAGAACAGAGGCGAGGATTATGCTATATCTTTCTTGGCTTTAATACCATATTTTCAAACCGCAGAAGACATTTTAACATTTTTAGAAAAACTCTTTTTCCAGTGAACATCATGGAAAATAAACAAACAGTTCATGAGCCCTTCTTTATTGTCAAAAAATTAGGATCCAACATAGCCCTGCCTCACTGCCTGGACTCCCTCTTACTTTGCTGCTCGGCAGCCAGATTAGTACTGTTTCTCTTTCAGGGAGGGGGGGGAGAGGAGAGGAGAGGGGGAATGCAGTGTTTCACCGATGATTCCCTGCAACTGTAACAGTTAATAGTTGTGTGATGTTGACATTGCTAGAAACCCGCAGTGTCTGGGTGGTATTCTATTGATAGTGTTTTTATTTCAAGTCCCTAGTTTGGACGCGGTACCGCTGTTGCGCACCTCCCAGTCCCAGGGCCCGTTAAACCTTTGAAGCGGTTGTAGGAGGCTGGCTCTGTATATACTATACCAAAGTGAGGTATAGTGTGCACAGAGTCCAGTGGAACCCAAAAGGTAGGCAGAGGTAAAGTAGATAGCACCTCACACTCGATTTGTGGTAGTGTGGTCGAGCAGTAAGTCTTTATCAGAGGACAGTGTTAAGCATTTGTTGTACACACTCAGTCAGCAAATGAATTCACACACTCAAAGACTGAACTTCAGACCAATTGTTTTTGTATGAAAATAGTCTTTTAGTTATTTTATTTCCTAGAACCAAGCAAGCTTGGCACAGGTAAGTTATAAAATACTTTGCAGTTAATATACAGTTGTAACACAGTTTGGATTGTAATAGTATATGCACTTTGTTTTGACTTACAGTATTGTCTAATAATAATGCAATGCTTTGTAAATAAAATACATATACTTTCAATTGGCTTTTTAGTAAAATGACCAGTACATTACTTTCAGATTACATTTCTTACAAAGTGCAGTATGCCTGGATACTGCAAAAACAGTCCATGTTTTCCTATGGAGGAAAACAGTGTTATCGGTTTAAAGGTAAGTACTTGTTATGGGAGTTGGTGTTCTGGGGTTAGACTCAGGGCGGGGGGGGGGGGTCAAGGATGCACTCTTGTTACACCCTGAACGGCACTAGGGCGGCCGGGTGCAGAGTGCTGAGGCCCAATGTTACCAATGGGAGATAGGGGGCCTCCGGTTGATGGCTGCTGACTAGCAGGCCACTGGGTTGTGGGAGCAAAGCTCCTGGACTTGAGCTCAGTGCAAATGGGGGTTTAGGCCAGCACAAAAGATGCACCCTCAGCGGCACTGGGGCGACCGAATGCAGAATGCTGTTTTGGCGTTGGAAGCCCTGTAGCTTTCAATGGGGTGTCTCCGGTTTGCAAAAGCACTGCAGGCTCGAGGATGAAGGTCTTCTGGGTGCGACCACCACTTGGAGAGGTAAGTTGGGATCTTGGTGGTTGGTTAGGCACCGTTGGTTGGGCCACCCAAGGCCGTGGGGCGTTGGGTGCAGGGGTGCCTTTTATGGTTGGATCTTCTTTCCAGCTCCTGGTCGCGGTTGGTGGGGACCTTTTCTGTTTGACGCTGCAGTTGTTGGCTGGAGGCTTAAGGCAGGTCAGGGGGCCCCGGTTCTCGGGTCAGGATCGCCAAGGAGACCTCCTCTTGGTGTTGGGCCACTCTAACTCTGGCCATGGGCGTGTGGTGCAAACCCGCGGATCCTTGCAGAGCTGGAGTCTGTTGTTTGAACAAATCCAGTGTTCACGGGAGACATATTTTTTATGATTGAAGGCAGGCAATTCCTCCGGGTTTCTTGAGGTTGCTGGCTGCTGGACACACTGGGATTTCGCTGAAGCAGGTTCGAGGTGGGGACAGGCCGGAAGGGCCAAGTCAGTGGGCGTCCTCTTGTTAGCTTCGGCACGGCTGTTCAGTCCTTTTTTGTCTTCTTGTAGTTTCTTGTCTGAGGAAACAAGGTTCAGGGGTGCCCATATATACTAAAATTTAGGGGCGTTGCAGGTAGGTCAATGGGTCCTATCCCTGGGGTGGGTACACCCCCTATTTAACCACCCTCCAGTGGGAGGGGGTATAAGCCTTTCCCGGGTTGGCTGGGTCCCCCCATCTGCAAGATGGCGGGGACTGAGAGTTGTGCTTCACCTTGCCTCCCCCACCTGAGGGGTGGAGTTGGCAGATGTGGGCACACCTCTCTTCCTCACTTGTTTTTCCAGCTGGTTCTCCCGCCCAAAGTGGGGGTCAGAACCAGTGGGGACCAGATGCTGATAGCAGCAAGTGGCCTGGGGAAGATCACAAAGGCGGCAAGCCATTGAAGCTTCCCCTTTGTGGACCCTGCTCATCCTGGGGGAGGAGGTTTGGCACCTAGTCCCAGGATGTGCATTGTTTCAGGCCCAAGAACAGCAGGCTCTCGACCCAGGGATCCAGAAACATGTCTGGTGGTGGCCGCTGAAAGCAGCCACTCTGCCTGGACACTAGTGGTAGGTCGTTTTTCTGGGGGCATCTCTAAGATTGCCTCTGTGTGCATTTTTCATTAAATCCCACACTGGCATCAGTTTGGGTTTAATGTGCTGAGAAGTTTGATACCATACTTCTCAGTTTTCAGTGTAGCCATTATGGCGCTGTGGAGTTTGTAATGACAAGCTCCCAGCACCATATACTCTTAATGGCAGCACTGCACTTGCACTGTCTAAGAATGGACACTGTAGGTGTACAGGGCTCATGCACCTGTACCCTCACCACTGGTATAGTGCACCCAGCTAGAGGGGTGACTGATCTATGTAGGGGCTTGTACACAGGGATGTGTGCCATGGCGACTCTTCACCTTGTTCTGCACCAAGACACGCAGCCTGCAAAGACGGTGTGTGTTTGTAAAGGTACAGGACCTCTAAGGGTGGCACAATAAGTTCTGCAGCTCTAAGAGGTCTTCCCTGGTCACAGTGCCATGGGTACCTGTGGTACCATTTACCAAGGGCTGACCTGTGGCCAGAGATGACAATTGTGTTTGGGTTAGTTTTAGGGAAAGAACACAGGCACTGGGAACCTGATTGGTAGGGCACATCAAGTCAAAGTGCATTAGTAGTCTGGGGGGGGGGCTACTGCAACAGAAACCCAGCTTCTCACAGCGGTGTGCTCTTCGCCAGCTATAGGGCACCGCTTTTGTGCGTTTTGCTGGCTCCGTGCAGCTTGTCTCGTTCTTCCATTTCACAGCAGAGGAGAGTGCATTGCTGGATCCCACGAGCCGCAGAGCCTTGTCCCCGCTGTTCAGGGTCACTCCTGGTCGTTATTTCCCCCTCATTCTGAATAATTCACGCCCCTGCCGGGGGGGTCTGTATTGAGTGTCTCTCTTGCATTGACGCCATTTGTGGCCTGTACCGTACCACAGGCGTGAAGGCGTCCCAGACAGCAAAGCCCAGTAAGGTGAAAGGATGTGCTCGTGTCCCTGAGATTGGTGCCTCCCCATCGTGAGCCTCCGCCCCACCCACATTGTCTGGGCCCTCTTCCAGCTCCTAATCTTGTACGTGTATGTGCTGCATAAAGCGGTATGAACAGAAGTTGCCTCCCACTCCTGCACATGTGTGCTGCATGAAAGCGCAAGACAAATAGCTGTTATCCCCTCCTGCCTTGTTATAGTGGCTTTCTAGTGGTTGCTGTACCCTGCAATGCATTAAGTTAAACATGGAGGCTTCTGAGGCCACCTAAGAGGAGGAGGATTCCCTTGCTTATTTTCAGTGGGATGAAAACGTTTGAGCGGTGGATACTTCAATCCATAGTGGCTGTAAATTAGTTATTGGGGCCTATGGAACAGCGCCCCTCCGAAAGAATTGCTCAGGAGTGCACCAAAATTTCTGAGGTCCTAGGTCGGAGCACAGGGCATCCGGTTAATAGTTTACTTGGACTACATGTTGCTCATGGCTCAATGCCCCCAAAAATTAATTTCCCAGCTTCAGATCTTGATAGACTTTTGCAAGACCTGGGTTTTGTTATCAACGAGTTGCTTCTCTCCCCCTCATAAAGGGCGACCTTCTTGGGCTTCATCTAGGACTCCACGTCAGCATCTCTAAGCCACCCCTCTCTGAGGATGGCCAAAATAAGGCACTAACTTTGCTAGACGCTGGCCAGGCCCTGAACGTCACTTCGACAGTTTGCCCGTCTTGTAGGCCTCCTCTCCTCCTCGATTCAGGCAATCTTCCCAGGTCCACTTCATTACAGGGCCCTACAACACCTGAAAGCGCAGCACCTGAGGAGGGGTTAGACGTATGCCCAATCGGTGCATCTGACTGATGAAGCCAGAGAGATTGGATGGTGGCATACCCACATGGAGGCGTGGAACGGAAGAGTAATTTTTGGTTCTGTTCCCAACCTGCTCATTAAATCAGATGCCAGTAGGTCTGGTTGGGGCGGCCATTGTGAGGATTTCTCAACAGAAGGAAGTTGGTCATTGGAGCAACAGAGCTTACACACAAACTGTCTAGAGCTCCTGGCAGGATTGTTTGCGGTCCAGTGTTGGACCAAAGACCGAATTCAGTCCTGCGCCCTGCCGAAGGTGGACAACGTCTCTGCAGTGAGAGAGATATATAAATTACCCGGGGAGCACCAGATCCTGTTTTCTGGCAGACATGGCAAAGGATTTCTGGAACTTCTGTTTGGAGCATCACATCTCTGTCACGGCAGAATACCTTCCAGGCCAGGCCAACCAAGTGGCAGATTGGCACTCCAGACATCTTCACGACTATGGAAGCTGGATCCTCCAGGTCTTCGTTGGATTTCCGCCTCCTGGGGCCCTTTCACCCCCCATGATCATCAGCTGCCTGGTTTTTCAGCTGTAGGCCGTACCCTCAAGCAGCAGTGACAGACGCACTTCTCCAGGATTGGAGTCATGAATGGGGTTATGCCCCCCCCCCCCCCCCCCCCCCCCTTCTCGATGATCACGGTCATCTGCTCGGGTCTGCCAGCAGGTGGCTGAGGTAGTCCTGATAACCCTCATTTGGAGGTCGCAAGTATGGTTTCCAGTTCTTTTGGAACTTTCTTGGGATTCTCCAATCTGACCCCTTCCCCCTCTGCTTACACGCATTCTGTTTGATCTGGATCGGATGCTGCATCACCTGGTATCAGAGGGTTCCCTCCAGTTGATGGTGTGGCGGATAACAGGCAAATCTGGCCGCTCCAAGCCTTTTTGGGGCAGGCTGAGTTCCTTCTGTCCAAGGCCTGGGCGAACAGTACCACCAAACTATACTGTTCTTCCTGGACTAGTTGGGTTTGTTTGTTTCTGCGACGGTATCTGGATCTCGTGGCCGCTGATGTAGTGCAGGTATTGAATTTCCTCTCCACCCTGGCAGAGGATGGATTAGCCTACTGTTTCATTCAGACAGTCAGAGCTGCCATTTCGGCAGGGCAGGGAGAACACCCTTTTGTTTGCTGGCTACTTCGAGGCATCTACCTTTCCCTTATACCTGAACTGTGATATTTAGTTCTGTGGGATGTAAATTTAGCCTTGAACCTTTATTTGCCCTGGCAGCTGAACAGGTTATTTATCCACAAAGGAGCTTTCTGCTAAATTGGCGATGCTGCTTTGCCTTGTTTCATGTAGACAGGTCTTGGATGTGCAAGCTATCGTATTTTGCCTGAATGGGGTAGTCTTTACTGTGAGTCAACGTACCAAGTAAAATACTCCTACAATTTCTTAACCAACATTCAGCGACTCTCCCAAGTTGTGCGCTGCCTTAAGGCATATGAGGAAATGACTCCTGGTCCGCCCTCCGGGGCGAAAGACCTCTCCCTATTGCATTGAGAACCATGTGAGGTGGTATCCTCCCCTACAATGGTCCCTTGGGTGATTCAAGAAGCGGGCATAGGTACCAAACTGTTGAAGCACATTCTGAAAGGGGAGCAATAGACTCCAAAGCATTTTGTCTAAGGGCTCATCTGGAGGACCTGATATGTGCTGCAGACTGGTCCTCGGACTAGACCTTCAAGAGATTCTAATTTAAGCCGGTTGTGGAGGTTGCTTAGTTGGTGGCGAGTAAGTTTGAACTAGCATAATCCTCGCTTCTGCTCCTGACATAGAACAAAGATTTGCCAAAGTTTTCGTGTCAGTTTCAATTCTATTAAGGACATGGAGGCGAGGATTATCCCTCCCGGCGATCATGAAGATGTGGACCCTCTCCTTATCGTAATAAGGCTGTTAATCATTACAGATATTACAATTGAACATTATGATGTCAATCTGTTGAAGTTTCTCTGCCTTCTACAAAATTAATGTTTAGCATGTGACCTGGTGAGACAAAATATGATCCTAAACGATTACTGACATGGCTTGTCTTGAGGGAGTGTTTGGCTTGAAGAAAGAGGGAGTCCAGTTAGTGAGGAAGGACTATGTGGCATCCTAAGTTGTGTACATTAATGTTTGTTTTCCCTGATGTTCATAGGCGAAAAATAGTTTTTAATTTTTCTTTTTTTTAGTTTTTAATTTTTCTTTTTTTAATGACTGCTGTTTGAAAATATGGTGTTCAAGCGAAGGAAGATGTACCATAGTCCTCATCTCGGTGTCTTTAACAGAATTGAAACTTATCTTCAGGTTGTTGGGCAGATTTTCATTATACATCACTGAGAAACAAGGTGAGAATTTAGTAGGCAGCCTTCTGGAGCAGAGCCCTGGATGAAAATAGAAGAAAAAAAGGAAAAAACCTAAAACAAATGGCTGTCAGTATAAAATGTCAACTAAAACCCGAGCCAAAAGTATCTGTAAAAAGAGAGACTTATGGCAAGCAGTCCAAAAACAGATAAGTCACTGTACTGACCCGTTATAAGATAATCACTTGAACTGGGTCTTCATCAGCACAGAATGATTTTATGACACTTGAGCATAGCATCCTTGAATGTTACTGGGAAAGCTATTGGAATTTGTATTCCTAAGAATACAGAGTATGAGTTTCTGTAATCGACAAAGAAAAAAACATTTAACAATTATCGAGTAGTGGTAGCAAAACCCAAAATTCAGTAGAGCTTCAGCTCAGGCATGACTGACAATCACAGTTCCGCTGCAACTCTTGTATTCCGTAATGTTGGAAATGTGACAGTTGCACTGCAACTCTACTTTTTTTTCCAGACGGAGGGTTTATCCTGTGTCACCTAATAAGTAATGCTGGTGGTTTTGAATGGACAGATTTATGGCTGAAGCAGAGGATCGGGAAAGAGGCCAAACACTCCATTGCTGTTTACACCACCGCACACGCTCCACAAAATGTACTTGATATAACTTGAAGTCATTTCAAGGAGCAGCCAAAGGCTTTAAACTATGTGGCACACACTATCTCAACAGCTAGTTTTGTTTGTCAGGTTAAAGTGCACAAGATGTCTTGACCAACTCGCCTCACCAGATTGATACCACTTGGAATGCTGGACTGATGAATGCTAATGTTTAAACAGAAAGCCTCAGAAATGAAGTCTAATATTAAATGATATCCTGAGCATTATGAAGTCTTGGAAGGTGGTGCTCTACAGAATGAGAACCAGCCATTGGTGTGCAATCAACATTGAGGTGGTGTGCTGAAGTATGAGACCCCCCTGTCTTACCCAGAAATGCCCATGCTAATAAGAAGGAAACCTGCTAAGGACCAGTGTTTTTAAAAGCAAGTCCCCTTGACATGGAGGAATGATGTCCCTTAACTTGTGGTGCTTTTGTGATGGGAACTTGGAGTCTCCTCTCACCAAGACTTGAATGAAACCCTTGAGGCATGCTAAACTTAGCTAATGCCTTTAAAGTGGGGTGGAAGAGCATTATTGGGGTTGTGATTCCATTGAACTGGGTGTTACCACCTTCCATTTGCCAATGTATGATGGCTTAAATGGCAGTTCTGAAGTTGCTTGCTGAGAGAGACCGTTTCACTTTCTTTAGTAGAGAGAGACGGTACCTAGGCACTTGGGTTTTCTTGGTGAAGTGTTTCTTGAGGGTGAGGATGGTGCCTAGGACTATTCAGAGGGCCTTGGCGTTAGGTAAAAGTTTGGGTTCACTTCCTTCCAGGCTCATGTAGTTGAGTCAGATTTGTAATAGTTTTTTTAATTTTATTGTGTAT
The DNA here is from genome assembly GCF_964204655.1 of Triturus cristatus. Lineage (NCBI taxonomy): Eukaryota > Metazoa > Chordata > Amphibia > Caudata > Salamandridae > Triturus > Triturus cristatus. The sequence continues at coordinate 65,152,807 of NC_140580.1, read as the reverse complement.
CGCTGACCTCCAGGTCTGGTTGAGGGTAGGGCAGTGTTTGAGGTGTTGGATGTCTGAAGTGAAGGAGAAGTTCAAGTAAAGATGATGTCATTAGTATATTGGTGAATCTTCATGCTGATTTGATCAGTGAATAGAGTCCCAATGTCGATAAATTGAAAATGACTGGGGGCAAGATGGAACACTTGACGTCTAAGTCAGTTGAAAGGTTTGGCAATGTAAGAAATCAGACATCCACTATATTAGTCATCTGTTATTTGTAAAACTGCTGTCTCCGTGCTGGACCTTCATGTCAACCCAGAGTAAAAATCATATAGAAGATTGTCAGATTTAGTGTGTGTTTCTTCGGGATCTTGTGAGTTTCTAGAAAGATTTGTTGATAACCTATCACACCTCACCCCAAACACTTCCAAATGTACCCACTAGCGTACCATGAGAGTTTGTTAAAGAACAAGCAGCTATAGGCCATCTCCACTAGATAATAGGCATTCAATTCAGTTGAATCAGTCCATCTTTGTCCCTGCAGAACAAGTCTCAGCAATCTCTAGAACTCCTTCTCACTCCTGTTTGCACATGTAAGGGAAATATGCATCCATTCCAGCTTTTCTTCCGTTTCGTAATTCAAATGGACTGCTTTTAATGCAGTTTGAGGGCTGTAAGGGACACTACTGTACCAAGTAGAGAGCAAGTACATCATTTAATACAAGATCAAAAAGTGGCCACGAGCCAGACCATTCTTACAGATGGCTTGTAGTCTGCAAGATATGGATTTGTAAGTACCTAGGGACCGTTAGTTTGCTTCCTGCTTTGCAAGTTTAAACTTTAATTGGAAAACAGAGGATCATTTAATACTTCACTCCATTATCTCAATTATAGATAAGCATAAAGAGTATAAGGTATGAGAATTATAAGCGGTTTACGTTTATTACATATCTATATTACAGGTGCAAAGTAGGTCCTGTTTCATAAATCCTTTTTAAACATCTGCATTATAATTTATAATAGCAACCAATTTCGGTCACAGGTTAGGTAGTGTTGAACTTTCTGTTAATTATAAATGAAACCATTTGAATGTAATGACCCTTTAGGCAGTTACGTTTTGGTCAATCATGTCTTACATAGGCAAAAGGTAGATCTTGACAGCATAGCAAGAAACCAACCAACACGTTTTTGTTCCATCTGGAACTTTTTTCAATGCTGCAATCGATTACCTATCAAGTCAAGATCCAGCAAGGACTGTATCATAAATCTTCCTCTGTGACAGCATGTTGGTCTGATAAGATGTTGCAAGATGGAGCAGGGAGAAATATGATACTAGTATCGATTGATTACCCGTGGGTCGGACTTGGTTAGAAATATTATCAGATATGAGTATCTAGTCAATCCATATGAGCTCTCAGTGAGAATAAACTAATGAAAGGTGGACAGAGACATGTAGTTATAGTTTTAAGTGTTAAAATGAAGGCAAGATTGGCTTTTAGGCACCAGGTGTGTTGTGGTAATGAGATATTGTGGTTAAGAACCAGAAGACATTTGGACATGTAAGCATGTAAAGGGGTTAAAACAAAATCGGTTTAAAACTGATGCAGGGGTCCAGATGGTATATGGAGAAATAAGCTTGCGGATGCCGAAGGGAAACATGGTCTCTTGATTATAGTAAAATCCCATAATTACAGTGAAAGTCGAAACTGCCTCAAAAGTTAAGCTATTTGTATATATTGTTCTAGTGCTCACAGATAAGTGAAAAAACGTGCTGTGGTGAGTGAGAAGACATTAAAACCTGCATCGATTTAAACAAGAAGAGACTTTTTTGGGCAAATTTTTATTTTTTATAATAAAGTATGGAGTTATGATGTTCTATGGCGTTTCGATGTCATATATTTGACATCATCATCAGGGCAGGTGTGTGAGCACATAATATTTAACTCCTGGCTGGGCCAGTCGTGTGTTGGATGCAAACCGAGAAGGCACGTAGTGCTGGCTCACAGTAGGAGGCCCGAGGGGGCTATCATCAGTTTCTTCACGCGTCTGAAGCCTACATGAGACTTGGCAAGGAACCTGTGTAAGAAAGTGGCTCTATATATACTGCTCCCAGATAGGTACAGTGTGCACAGAGTCCACAGTCCCCAGAGGTTTGGAAGAGGCTAAAGTTAGATATAACCTTACTCTCTAAAGTGGTAGCTTGGTCGAGCTGTAAGGCAGTATCAGAGGTCAGTGTAAAGCATTTGTTGTACACACTCAGTCAGCAAATGGTCTTGCACACTCAAGAAGTGAACTCTAGGCCAATGGTTTATATATAAAAATATATGGTTGTTTTATTTTAAGAACCAGCAATAGGTATCAAAATATACTTTCTCAGAATGAGATGCTTTAGATAAATACTTTCAATAAGCAATAGACTTTTGAATGCAATAGCTACAGTTGTTGCAATGGGCAACACAATTTCAAACACAATTATACATTGAGCTCAATGGGAATTTCTAGTTAAATGCAATTGATTACTTTTTGGATTACTTTTCTTACCACAGGACTGGATCCTAGATTCAGTCCTGGGACATCTCCTGTAAACAGTTGAGTAAAAACGTTTTGGTTTCAGGTATGATTTTTAAGGAATATTATTGTATTTTTTAAAGTTGACACTTAGAAACTTTTTCACATAGAATCACCTATGTTATCCTATGGGAGGAAATTCACTTAGCAGGTAAGTAGGGTTATCGTTACTTTTTCTTACTCAGTGTTGGATCCTGGATCCAGTACTGGTGCATCTCCTGTAAACAGTTTAAAGAATACGTTTTTGTTATACAGGTGATTTTTAACGAATATTTGTAAGTTTCAAAAATCGAATTTCAGGTGAAAACCAGACAATGTTATCCTATGGAGGAAAATCAAGTTAGCGGTAAGTACAGTTGTAATTACTTTTCAGGGTCAGTGCTGGGCACCAAGATCCAGCACTGGGATATCTCCTGATAGCAGGTGAGTAAATTTGTTTTCGTTGCTCAGCTGATTTTTTGTGACTATTTTAAAGTTTCAAAACTCAACACTTAGAAGAATTTCCAAGTGAAACCAATGTTACCCTATGGAAGAAAAGTGAGTTATCGGCTACTCGATTGGCAGAGTTATGGTTCTGGGCATAGACTCGGGGGTCTCCCAGGGTCAGGTAGGTACAGTTGTTACACCCTCAGCGGCACAGGGGCAGCCGGGTGCAGAGAGAGTTAGGTCCAATGTTAGCCTATGGCGGGCAGGAGGCCTTTGGTTGGTGGCTGCTGGCAAGCAGGCCATGCGGCTGTGGGAGCTGGGCTCCTGGTCACTTGCTCAGGGCAAGTGGGGAAGTAGATTAGGTTAGAGGTTGCACTCCCAGGGGCACTCGGTTGGCTGGGTGCAGGGTGCTTTTGAGCCGTCGGCCGCTCAATGGATTTCGATGCAGAAGCTCAGTGACGAACAAAGGCTGCAAGCTCTGGGACGAAGATTCTTCAGGTGCGACCACCACTTCGAGAGGTAAGTTGGGAAGCTGTAGGATAAGTAGGCACCCAGGAGCTGGGCACAGGGGGCCGCAGGGCGCCGGGTGCAGGGGTGCCTTTTGGCGTCGGGAAATCTTATCCTCTGCTGATCGCGGTTGGAGGGGTCCCTGGTTTTGAGGCTGTAGGAGTCGTCAGGAGCGTCGAGGTGGGTCCTTGGGTGTTGGATTCGGGGTCACAGTCACCGGGGGAACGTCCTCGTGGTCTTTGTCCACTCCGGCACAGGCCAGGCTTGGCGGGTGCAGAGTGTGCAGGAGTCGCAGTTCCTGGTTGGCACCAGGGGCTTGTTACTTGCTTTGAGCAGAACCACTGCTCGTGGGAGTCCCAGTCTTAAGAGTCACAAGGCAGGCAGGTCCTCCGGGGTTTTTGAGGTTGCTGACCACTGGAGACGCCGGAGTTTAGCAGGAGCAGGTTCAAGGGTCGACAGGCCTGTAGGGCTGGGGCCAAATCACTTGGTGTCTTTCTCTTGTTAGAAGCTGCACGACAGGTCTAATTGTTTCTTGATCTTCTTGCTTGTTTCGGATTCTGGATCTCAGGAAGGAAGGTTCAGGGTGCCCCTAAATACTAAATTTAGGGGCGTTACAGGTAGGTAGAGGTCAGGGACCAATGGGTCCCTTCCCTGGGGAGGGTACACCCCCTAGCCTGCCACTCTCCTGTGGGAGGGGGCAGGAGCCTAGTCCTGATTGGGTAGGGCTCCCCATCTTCAAGATGGCGAGAGCCCGGGGTCGTGCTTCACCTCCTCTCCCCCACCTGAGGGGTGGGGTTGGCAGAGGCTGGCACACCCCCTTTCCTCCCTTGGATTTTCCCACCAGTCTTCCCACCAGAGTGGGGTCAGAACCGGTAGGGGCCAGTTGCAGCAAGTGGCCTGGGGAAGCTCACAAAGGCGGCATGCCTTTGAAGCTTCCTCTGCCCATCCTGGGGGAGGAGACCTAGCACCTCGTCCAGGATGTGCATTGTTGCAGACTCACGAGAGCGGATGGCTCTCTACCCAGGGGACCAGCAACATGTCTGCTGGGTGGCAGCCTATGCCGCCTCTCAGGCAGGACGCTGGTTGTTGGTTAGTTTCAGGGGGCATCTCTAAGATGCCCTCGGTCGTGCATTTTACATTAAATCCCACACTGACATCAGTGTGGGTTTAATGTGCTGAGAAGTTTGATACCAAACTTCTCAGTCTTCAGTGTAGCCATCATGGTGCTGTGGAGTTCGTAATGACGACCTCCCAGCACCATATACTCTTTAATGGCAGCACTGCACTTACAGTGCCCAGGAATGGACCTGGGTACTGTAGGGGTACAGGGCTCATGCACCTATACCCTCACCACTGGCATAGTGCACCCAGCTAGAGGGGTGACTGAGGTATGCCAGGGCAGTGTGTTTGTGGGCATGGCACACAGGGTTGTGTGCCATGTCGACTCTCTGTTTTGTTCTGCACCAAGACACTCAGCCTGCAAAGGCAGTGTGTGTGTGTGTGTGTGTGTGTGTGTGTGTCAGTGCACAGGGCCTCTAAGGAAGGGTGGCACAAGAAGTGCTGCAGCCCTTAGGGGTCTTCTCTGGTCACAGGGCCCTGGGTACCTAGGGTACCATTTACCAGGGGCTGACATGTGGCCAGAGATGCCAAATGGGTTTAGGCTGTTAAGCAGTTTTTATGGAGGGAACACAGGCCCTGGGCACCTGATTGGCAGGAGCCCAGGGCACACCAAGTCAAAGAGCATCAGTAGTCTGGCAACAAACAAAAAGAAAAAGGAGAGGGTTTACTGCGACAGAAACCCACTTTCTCACAACCTGCATGTAGCTGGTTCCTGTTAAAAAAAAAATTACTGTTTTAGAGTAAATCATAGTATTTTAGGTGATCAATCAAGTAGGAAGTTAATCTGGAGGTCGGGCGGAAGCTCCAGTATCCAAAGTAAAACCTCAACAGGAGGGTTAGGATTGGGACTAGATCATTGTATTATTTGCGCTCCATCGCGTTAGGAGTTAATCGGGAGGCTGGGAGGTGGCTCCGGTGTCCAAGGGAAAAGCCTCACCCTTTATTAAAAAAATGAAATAATAATCTGCAATGAATAAATTAATTGCTTAACAATGTCGAAATGTTTCCTGACTTATACTTGCCTGTGACCCACTGCATAATGCTGGGTCCTAAAAATATTTAGGACTTGCTGTGTTATTTTATTTTTTCTAAAAACACTTTTGAGATCTATTGGCCTCAGAGAACCATTGTTTTGTTGAAACTACTTATTACCCCAGGTTCCTAAAAAAACAAGCATTTGCAATGCAACAGGTCTCGCATTTACCTGAGCATGAGCTATTGGCATTGTAAATAAAAAGGCCTTTTATTTATGTTTTGGTTTTTGAAATATAAATAAAACGCATTGTCATTTACAATGCTAATAGCTTAAACTCGCGTAAATGTGAGACATATTGCATTGCAAATGCTTGTTGTTACCAGTCATTGGTACATGCTTTTTCATCCTTGCCTCATCTGTCGACGTTCCATTTATAACCAAAAATTATTCCACCAGTTTATCTACTCATGTTCTGTATTTTCTGTTAACTTAGCTATCTGACACATGCTGGTGATCCAACATCCTTAAAATTATTAGCTGATTTTGCTTCAACCACAACCATAAATGTTTTCTTAATGAGCATTACTAACCCTAATGCTGCCTAGGCGAGACCTAAAAAAATATGTTTTGTGGTGCTAAGAAAGCAGTTTATATTCACTTTATGCTGTGTAAAAAGCATATTTGAGGAAGGTTGTTAGCAATGTATGGTTTACCACATTTTGGAAATCAAGCATTGGTTTTGTAGCCATGAATACAAATTAGAGACTGAATATTTTTTACATTTTGCATTTTTTCCATCAGGGAGCAATCACAAGGAGGCAGTGCCACCTATTGCACCACCATAAGTTTAAGATGTGGTTATAAATATATGGATCTCGGGAAAAAGAGTGTGTGTGTGTGTGTGTGCGAGAGAGAGAGAAAGAGCGAAAGAAAGAGAGAGGGGGAGGGAGAGAGGGAGAGAGAGAGGGACAGAAAAAGTGAGAGGGATAGAAAGAGATGGAGAGAAGAGGGAGGGAGAGAGAGAGAGGGGAGAGAGATAGAGAAAGAGAGAGAGGGGGAGAGAGAGAGAGAGTAGAGCGAGAGGGAATGAAAGAGAGAGAAAGAGAGGGAGAGAGATAGAGGGGGAGAGAGAAAGGGAGAGAGAGAGGGAAAGAGAGAGGGAAAGAGAGGGAAAGAGAGAGGGGGGAAAGAAAGCTAGAGTGGGAGAGAGAAATAGAGAGAGAGAGAAAGAGAAACAGAATGAGAGAGGGAATGAAAGAGAGGGGAGAGAGAGGGAGAGAGAGGGAGAGAGAGGGAGAGAGAGGGAGAGAGGGACAGAGAAAGAGAAAAAGAGAGGGAGAGGGAGAAAGGGAGAGAAAGAGAGAGAGTGAAAGAAAGAGAGAGGGAGGGAGAGGGGAGGAGAGAGACAAATCACAGTGGGACAGCAAGAAAGATGGAGAAAAGTCATCATGGAAGAAGCGAGGGGGGAGAGAGAGAGAGAGTGGGAGAGAGAAAGAAAGAGTGGGAGAGAGAGAGCGAGAGAGAGGGAAGGAAAGAGAGAGAGAGGGGAGAGAGAGAGAGAGAGAGAGAGAGAGAAAGAGAGAGAGGGCGAGAAACTGACAGGGAAAGAAGAGGGAGAGAGAGAGGGGTAGAGAGAGAGCGAGAGAGAGAGGAGAGCAAGAGGGAAAGAAAGAGAGAGAAATGAAGGGAGAGAGAAAGAAAGAGAGAGGGAGCGGGAAAGAAAGAGAGAGGGAGCGAGAGAGAGAGACAGAGACAAAGGGAGAGAGAGAGAGACAGAGAGAGAGAGAGAGAGCGCAGTGGGACTGCAAGAAAGAAGGGGAAAAGTTATCATGGAAGAAGAGGCTGAGATAGGCAAAGAGAATGAAAGGTAATAAAAGTGGAGAGAGAGAATGGCGGGAAAAAAAGATTTGCCTATTAGCTGAAAATATAGACTAGCATGCCAAAGACATGAGACAAAAAAAAGTACTAACAAAAAAAGACAACAGTAATAATAACAAGTAAAATAATAACGCCAATACAATAATTATAGGACTGCAATAGTTATTATTGATATTAATAATGATAATAACTATAAGAAGGATTTAATGTTGATACCACTATAAGTAAAGCTATTTTATCTTTATATTTATTATTTTACTGTTTTAGTGAAATGGTCTAATTCTTAGATATGAATGGATTCAGGTGTGATATAATTATTGAACGTGAGGGGCGCCTTAAACTATTGTGAAATCAGGCTGGTTATCTAAACAAGTGTTCATTTCTGTTTATGGCTTCATCAGTGTCACAGTAGGGTCAATATTGCATTCGTCTCGGAGCCGGTGTGCCGATGTTTAATACTGGCACTGCCCACTGTGTAAGCAGTAGTGCCATATGTGGTATCCATGGCTTTAAGGCGCCGCGTCAATGTGAAATTCATATTTAAAAGCAAGTAAGAGGCTGGCACACACATCACTGCACATGCATAATCCCTTCCAGAAGCCGTGTGCCCTGCTCGGTGGTGCGACCACCGTCCACAAAGGCCGTAGATGTCCCTCGGGCTGGGGGATGCCACGCAGGGTTGGTACAGCGCACTCTGGGCTTTGATGCTGTGCCTGCCAGCCCCCTCACATGCCAGGCCTACTCTGCGGGGGTGAGCCAGCTGCACGGGGCCTGGGGTGTGGGCAAACATATGCTCCATTTGGGAAGGCTAGGCCCCGGCCCGGGGTAGCTTGCTCTGCAAAGGGGGCTGGACTCTGATTATAGGCAAATTTGTTTACGTCTTTGATGTCCACTGCCAGTGACAGCGCTGTGCTATGTCCTGTTTTTACTAGGAAACATTTAGGTCTACAGCTCGAGTAGGGGCATCTAAGTATACGTGAGTGGTTCCGGAGCGAAGATAACAAGCATTGGCAAGGTCAAGTTTCAGATTGCCGATGTCCGACATTTGTGTCTGCCAATGTGCAGTACGCCTCGGCGGGCTTCTCCCTACCTGAGCAGGGAGATGGTGGAGGCCTGCTCGCAGAATGGGCGGACCACCGGAGGACTGCTTCTGCTGTGTTTGTGTTCGGAGGGTGGAGGGCGGCTGATAATGGAACAGAAAGCAATTGATTAAAACAGCGCGTGTGGGCTTGAAGTCAAAGCAGTGCACTTCATAAATATTCAAGGAAGTTAACCGCGAAGTGACAGAATCTTGCCAAATTGCATAACGGGAGCTTGTTAAAGTGCGGCCGCGAAAGTGAAAGTGATCAAACATCAAAGCGGCCGAGCGGCCGCGAAAGTGAAAGACAACGAGTGCTTTCAGGCTGCCAAATGGTGCGCGCGCCCGGAGCACATGCACTGTAGTTGGCGGCCTGAAAGCACTCGTTTGCACTTCCAAAAGTGCTTACTATAAGTCTCGCCAGAGCAGCGCTAAAGCGCTGTCTCAGGCGAGACCTAAAAATGGGGGTCTCCTCGTTATCTAAAACATATTTTTATATATTGAGCTGTTGGAAAGACGAAGCAGAATTAATCAGAAAAACACAGGGAAAATAAATCTTATCTGCATCAGGCTGTAGAAGAATGCAAATAAGTTGAGATTTAGGCTTTACATAGTGATAGGATAAAACCTATATGCTTGGTAATTAGATGAACTCAATCATGTTAGCTGGTCTTGGTTGTGTAGATAGGAACAAGAATAACAAAGAAATGGTGCACTAAAGCCCAAAAATTAAAGGTAATTTCTTCCTGGATAAATTGAATAAACAATGTGAAGTAGAATCTAATGGATTTAGTCAGTGCATTAGGTAGTAAAGCAAGTACTCCATTGGACATATAAAATAGGTAATTCCAGTTTATGCTGCCTCAGGTAGACCTAGCCTACTACTAAATTCAATAGAGAAAAAGATATACTAGAGAAATGTTGGTTAAAGCCATCTTTTTCAAATATTTTTGGCCGAAATAAAAAGCTTACCAGACCGAGCTTAAGGCACACGTTCAGTCAGTATGATGAAGTGAAAAGCCGGGTCTCCGGAAAACTCCAATTTCGGATAGTCTAATGGATGTGTTTGTATAATGCTTGTTAAAAAGGACCAACCTTTGATCATTTTGGAAAGAGGGTGTGGGAATCGTAAAGTGCTGATAATATGGCAAGAAAAGAGAAAAGGTATGGCAGAAACTTTACCATAAAGGCATAGTGTACAAAATATTTAAACCAAAACCTGCCTGACTATGCTTGAGCATACCTCGAGTCAGTTTGAGTATAAGTGAAGAGCTGGGTTACTCTAAAAGGACCTGTTTGAGTAGTCAACTAGAAATATTTGTGTATAGGTTGTCAGTGGGACAAAGCGTTCATCATATCAGAAAAGTATGAGAATCAGCCAAGTGCCAGGAAAGTAAGAGAAGGAAGAGACACCCAGAATGCATGGCATTACAAAGTGTAAATATTCAAGTTCAGTACTGTGCTGTTGTCTGATGTTTGAGGTGTACATTATGAAAGTTGAAAAAGTTAACATCACAGCAATAGTTGAAAAAGTTAACATCACAGCAATAGTGGAACAACGTAAGATGTTAGACTTTTGTTGGGTAACAACTTGATATTCTCCTCTGTGACATAGTGTATGTATGCTAAATCTGATGAATGAAAGTAAGATATAAAGAATGAGTTTTCATATCACTCATTTAGGCTGCAAGATGCACACACAAATGAAACAATGAGTTTGCCATACTTTATATTATGTGCATAGCCATGTGTCATGAATATAATCATGTTGCATCTCCTCATAATTGTATTCCTTATTAATACCAACATTAAGGCCATTGTGTTACATAAGATACAAAACACACTATAACTTGTTCTAGTAGTTAACACCCATATGTGCCCATCAGAAATGTGTATTTTAGCAAGTTTGGCCAATGAACCAAATCTTTTATTGTAGTACATTGCAGAGTGAAAATCTTACACTTTTTTTTGATGGCAGACAAATGTCTTTGACTTGTCTTACAGGGGCAGATAGGACTTTGACATTAGGAAAATTATCGGTTCAACTTAGATAGGGACTTTCTTTACCAATAAATACCAGCACTAGGTCTTCTCTTGGTAGCATACAGTCACATTGGTTTCATTGGTTCATGTTGGACATAGTCAATAGTTTAGTCTGAATTAACGGTAGGGAGACCTTTAATCTAGTGGTTACTTGATAAAATATATCTTTCTGCTTATCTATTTTACAGTGGTTATTGTTGCATGTTCAGGTTTTTGCTGTCCACTCAACTTTAAACACAACAAACTCTTAGTTGACAGGAGTTCTTTAAAGGTTTGGGATCCCTTGAATCAAAACAATTATTTGCAGTTTTATCAACTGCAATTTAATTCTGGAAGGAGCTATGAATACCGTTGGACAGAACACTGCCCCTTCCCTGTAATCAGCAAAGTCATCTACGCACTGAGTTAGCTGGCTGCCAATCCTTTAGAGGCTAGTTTCAACCGAACATCTAACTATTTATATCGTACCCATCCATAGATTTGTTCATCTTGTGTGGTTGCTCATCCATGATAGTCACTCACTGGTCTTTTCAAGAACTCGTTCACTAATCCGCCAAAAGGGGAATTAGGCCAACTGATTGTTCAGAATCATTGGAGGCATTCTTTCCTCAGGGGATATAAAGCATAGCTTCAAGTACGCCTTGAATTTACCTGCTCTGTTCTTAGATGCCTCTAACCTGACATGGCTGAATGGTCTCCTCTCAAAACTAGGGGCCAGATGGGGTTCGAAATGCATACCGATTTTCAATTTGAAGGGGGCTTGTTTAGGGTGTCCCTTCCAAACTGCGGTTTGGAATGCTATGTATCAATGGTTTGCAAACTCCGTTTCAGTCACAAAACATTGATCAGTTACCTACTCCTCAAAGGAGGTGGTAACCCATTTGTAATTTCCCTTTTTGAATGTTAAATAACTGTTTGAGCGTGGACTGTCGTCTTTGGGTATTTATAAAAAGTTCAAAAAAGAATAATTTTGAATGCAGACCCTTTCCTTTAAGGAAAGCTATATGTAGTGTATGTTCTGCTGATCCTAGCAGGACACCATCTCTGAGGCATCCAGTTGGTAGTAATGCAGTAGGTTGAATTTCAATCCACTCTGAATGATGATTTTGTGAACTGACCTAATAATATAGAGGTTGGTTCACAAAGTCAGAATTATTGATTTGCAAAAGTTCAATGCACAATTTGCAACTACTTTTTGCGAATCAATACTTAGATCTGGCTGAAGGTCTCTACAGTGAAACGTTGTAAGTCATGCCAAAAGCTCATTTAATTCTCAGTTTGTGCTCCTATTGCTTATTCATGCAAACTCCAGGCACTCCACCAAGTCACCTGCAGACCTCCATTCATGACAGCAGCCCAGCTGTGCCACTTTCTTATGCAGTGAGCATAGTGACGACCCATGAGTCCCCTGCAAATCTCAAAGGTCCCTTGAAATGTGTACTTGGCGGAGGTGGTCTTTAGTGGCAGCTCTGTTTAGTCTTTACTTGGGCTAGTCAGTGACCCTCTACCTATCCCTTAGATGGTTCTTAGAGAAGAAATAGGCTCACACTGCGACACTACGTCAATGCAGGGTGCAGAACTTCATATCGAAATAACTCATTTAAAACATGTGTAAACCTAATCTAATCTGTGCATGAGTTATAAATGGCAGATTAACGGACGACATTCTGCCCAAACACACATTTCATGGAGGGAAGACCCGATCCAGACTTGATTATACAGTAATTTCATTGCCACTGATGCCTTTTCTCTCCCAGTTTTCAATTGAATATACCACTAGGGGAGGAGGAGCTTAGCGCGCATCCAAGATGGTCGCATGAGCACAGGGCTCCCCGGACCCTCGCCACTCCTCGCAATTTATCCTGATGATATCCTGATTTCTTGGACGGGCTTTTGAAGGTGAACCTAGACTGAGTTCATAACTCCTTTCAGAATTTGAATCGGACTTGGGGGACCGCAAATACAGCATTTTGAACTTTCGAGGCCCATCCCGGGGCAGTGCCGGGGACTTGGCGAGCTGTGGATCCGGGACGTACTTGAATAACGGCATTGGGACCTCACCAGTGGGCGTACCCCCACTTTCAGTTTCGCTTTTGGTTTCTGGCAGGGTCTGATCGAGGGTCTGTTCCGCTCTGCCGGGGACCAGTCCATTCTGGTGTCATCACTGCTTTCTCCCTACGGAGTACTGAGTCAAGTCGGGACTTTTTCCGGACCCCACTGCCCAGCTTCTCGGCCGGCTGGTGCCCGGCCGACCGGCGGCCATTTTCACTCGGTCCTGCGGGCCCCTCCGGGGTGCATCTTCCACCATGACGGGAAGGGGCGAACCCGAGAAGCGGAAGACCAAGACGTCTCTTCGCGGGGGGCATTTCCAGACGAATGTTATGGACCGCTACACTCAAGCCAAGGGATCCCCAGGGCTTTCCAGCAATACCCCGGAGGATGCTAGAGACGGCCCTTCTGTCCCTGTCGACTTGTCCCTGCAGGACATTATGGGCGCCATTACCGGTATGAAGGAGACCATCGGCCAGCAGTATGAGGCCCTGGCTCGTAAACTTGACACGGTCGCCATTGATGTCACTTTAATCAGGGCTGACCTGTCCAAAACCAACGAGAAGGTGAAGTCGTTGGATTTGACGACCTCCAGCCTCACGGCCGATGTTTCGGAACTTCGAATAGACCTTGGCGCCCTGAAATCGGAAAACGACTTGCTGTCCCATCGGTTGGATGATTTTGAGAACCTGGCAAGCCGCAACAACATCTGCGTCATAGGTGTTCCGGAGAATCCCGAGACTCGTTCTGTCGACCTCCTGATTGAGGAGCTAATTCTCACCCATCTTGCCCCGTCTGGACTTAGCAAGTTTTTTGCTGTGGAGCGCGCACATCGTGTCCCGGGCGGTAAGCCTAGGCCTGGTGCTCCCCCGAGGCCTATCATCGCCAAGCTTTTCCATTTCAGGGACCGAGATGCGATCTTGCAGGCCTCGAGGGTACACGGCCCGGTGAAATTCGAAAACTCCTCAGTCAATTTTTTCCCGGACTTCACTCAACTTGTTCAGAGACAGAGGATGGGCTTTCAGGGGGTTAAGCGACGTCTTCGGGACCTGGGCCTGAAGTATGCAATGCTCTTCCCTGCCAGGCTTCGTGTGGAACATGAGGAGCGGACCTTCTTTTTTGAACGACCGGACAATGTGAGTGACTGGTTGGATTCCCTGCCTGGTCGGGACGATCGAGTGGGGCACTCTGGCGGTGCCGAGGGTGGTGAGCCTCTACAGAATTGACTTTTCGGTCCCTAACCTTGATACTCGGACATTACTCAGTTGGGTTCTACCTCTCTTGTATATCTTGTTTTATATTAGCTCTCGTCTGGGTGGCTGGTGGTGCCTGGCCTTCCTCCTCCTCCGGGGTCTTTTTGTAGAATGGGATTGTTAGGGCGACAGGCACACTGCATTTTGGGGTGGTTTTTCAGTTTGCAGGGGTGCAGGGAGGGGGGAGTTGTAACGGGTTTTGGTGGGGGTGTTTGTGTTTGGGGGTGTTTCTTTCTCTCTCAAGGCGGCGTATTTGTTCTTTCTTTGTTTCCGGTTTTCTGTGGGGAGACTCCTGCTACCTTTGTGGGGATGGGGGGTAGTGGGTTGAGGTTGCTAACTTGGAACGTCAATGGATTGGGGGATCGTATCAAACGGGGTGTTGTACTACAATATTTGCGTCGTCTGGCGCCTGTTGTTGTACTCCTGCAGAAAACGCATTTGGTTGGCAATGTGTGTCATGCTATGAATAGGTGGGGATACCGACTGGTTGCACACTCCGGGTTCACCACCGGTTCTAGGGGGGTCGGTATTCTTGTTCGGTCTTCCCTCCCACTAGAAATTGACAACGTCATCCTGGACGACAGAGGGCGTTATGCCGCCCTAACTGGGAGGTGGGAGGGTAGGACCCTTTCTTTAGTTACGATATATGTCCCCCCGGGCCTCCAGACCTCCACTTTCTCTGATGTTGGTCGGATGTTGCTGGAACTCCCGGATAGTCTTCTCCTCATGGGTGGTGACCTTAACTCGGTGCTATCCGGCGACCTGGATCGGCATCCCCCCAGGGCCCTTCCCGTTTCCCAATCATGGCTTGGTGGGTTCTTGGACACTTTTTTGGTCTGGTGGACTGTTGGAGGTTGATGCACCCGACGCAGTGTCAGTACACCTTCCACTCCGGGGCGCATGGGAGTCTCTCCAGGCTTGATTACTTCCTTATGCCCGCGGCCCAGGCCTCCCACATTGGTGAGGTTCGACACTTGGCCCGGGGCATCTCCGACCACTCCCCTGTGTGGCTGCATTTCGATACAGGGATGCAGGCCACGGGGCGGATTGCCCCCATAAACCCTTGGCATCTCCGTAGCCCTAAGACTCGCGATAGCCTCCTGAAGTCGCTTGACCACTACTTCTTGGAGAACGAGTGGTCTGTCTTGTCCTCAGTGTCTTTGTGGGAGGCCTTTAAAACGGTCATACGGGGCCAGGCCCTCTCTTTAATAGCTGAGACCAAGAAAGCTAGGAATGGGGAGGTCGCGGGGCTTGATGCTGAAATACTGGAGTTGGAGGCTGGGCTGGACTCGGGTGTTACTCAAGAAGGGCTTCATGCCCTTAGCTTAAAACAGTTTGAATACAAATCCCTTGTCACTGATGCCGCCAAGACATTGTACAGGGAACAGCAGGGTAGACTGTATGATGTCGGGGATAAGGCGGGTAAACTGATTGCTTGGCTTGATAAGAAGGAGAGAGTGAATCGCGTTGTCCCTGTGCTTCAGAACCCCGATGGGGTGTGTGTGACTGACCCTGGCGAGATTGTGGAGTGTTTTGCTGATTATTTTTGTGCGATCTACTCCCCGGTGTCCGACAGAGATGTGGCTGACTCTTGTTCCCTGTTGAGGGATATTGCGCTGCCTTGCCTGTCTGAAGAGGATCGAGAATGCATGGATGCGTCGTTGTCAGCCGACGAGATCGCGGCCGCGATTCTTTCCCTTCGTACTGGTATGTCTATGGGCCCCAATGGCTTGCCCATTGAATTGTACAAATTATGCCCTGATAAAGTGGCGCCGTTTCTCCGCGATATGTTTTTGGAGTCGCGTGAGCTCGGTTCCCTCCCTCGCGATCAACGTCTGGCTACTATAGTTGTGATTCCTAAGGAGGCCAAGCCTCGTGATCGTTGTGCCTCATACAGGCCCATTTCCCTATTAAACGCTGAACCGAAGATTCTTGCCAAGGTCCTCGCTAATCGCTTGCTCGCTGTTATCTGTGACTTGATTCATCCGGATCAGTCCGGTTTCATTCCCCACCGGAACACTGCTCTCAACCTGCGGCGTTTGCATGGCGTTCTCGCCAGGGCGGAGTTTCTTTCCGAGCAGGCCATCTTGGCTTCGTTGGACGCCACGATGGCCTTTGACACGATTGAATGGCCATACCTCTGGGCCGCACTGGCGAAGTTCGGTTTCGGGGCGGGATTTATCAGTTGGGTGAGACTTTTATATACGGATCCGCTAGCCCAGGTTGTTGTGAATGGGAGGGTGTCCCAGCCCTTCGCTCTCGGGCGGGGCACTAGGCAGGGGTGTCCGTTGTCCCCCCTGCTCTTCGCTCTTGCTTTAGAACCGCTCGCAGCCTGGCTCCGATGGGAACCGTCGATAAGGGGTATTCAGTGGGCCCCTGGTTTTGAGGACCGAGTCTCGATGTTCGCCGACGATATTCTCTTGTACCTCACCTCCCCGCGTGAATCCCTTAATGTTCTTTTTGATGTCCTCACTTCTTTCGGCAAAAACTCCAGGTTGACTATTAATTGGTCCAAATCTTGTGTGTATGTCATTTCCGGTGGCCTTCCCCCCCCCTGCCGAATAGGTTTCCCATCCAAATTTCACAATCCGGTTTCAAGTACTTGGGGGTCTATGTATCGTTGGACCCGGCGGTCCGCTATGAGCAGAATCTCCTTCCTCCTCTTCGGCGCTTGAAGTTGGATGTGGCCCGCTGGCGTAGGTTGCCGTTGTCGCCACTCGGCCGAGCTGCACTTTTTAAAATGTCACTGCCCCGATTTCTCTACGCACTCCAGAACTCCTTTGACATTATTCCGGCGGCTTATTTCCGGGAGGTAGAGGGTTTGCAGAGGAGACTTATTTGGGATGGTCGTGCTCGTATAGCTCTCGCAAAACTGACTCATCCCTGGTACGACGTGGGCATTGCGCTCCCGGATATCAGGAGGTATTATTGGGCCTCCCAGCTGTCCGCTATCAACCATGCTACTTACGCACCGGGTCCGAATCCGGCTTTCGAGATGGATAAATATCAGTTGCCTTGTGGCGACTTCAACAGAGCACTCTATTCTCGGGCGGCTGGGAGGAACCTAACGGGACCCACCAAGATTGCAGCACGTGTGTGGAGGGATGCTAATGTTGCCATGGGTTGGAATGAGCGCCTGACATGAGCGACCCCCTTGTTTGCGTCGGATGGATTGGGATGCCTCTGGACGACGAAAGGCTTTGAGAACTGGGATATGATTGGCATCAGCAGAGTGGGTGACCTCTGGGTGAAAGGTGCGGTGAAATCCTTTGCGGTGCTTCAGAGTGAGTATGAGTTGAGTGAGAGGGAGTTCTTTAGGTACGTACAGGTTCGCCACGCTCTGCAGTCGGCCTTTGGGGCAGGTACCACGATCCCCGCGGCTTCCCCACTCGAGGACCATATACTTGACGGTCATCTGCCCGATAGTACGATTTCCTTAATTTATAAGAAGTTAATTAATAATCGGGCAGACCTCCTCGTGCATCTTCGGGAGGCCTGGACCGGAGACGGGTTGGAGTTGGACGACGAGGACTGGCAGTCTGCACTGTCCTCCCCGAAGGAGGTCGCCATTCCGGCCCGTCTCCGTCTTGTCCAGCTAAAAATTCTTCACCGTGTGTATGTGACGGGTCCTCGGTTGGTTGCGATGGGTTTCTCTTCGGACGGGCTGTGTAAGCGCGGCTGTGGATTGAGTGCCACCTTCCTTCATATCCTTTGGGAGTGTCGCGAGGTTGCGGTTTATTGGCGCCGTGTGCATGCGGTGATGGAGGATGTCACTGGGGTCTCTCTGTTGCCTAAGGCTCGTCGATGTCTGCTGAATGTATGGGAGCCTAATGACTACAATGTTGCCCAGGCCCGGTGGGCGGCACTTGGGAACATGATTGCAAAGAGGGATATCGCGCAGCTTTGGGGTTCCCGACGGCCTCCCGCCGTGTCGGTGTGGAAGGAGAACATGGATTGGTGCATGTTCAGAGAGAAGACGGTATATCTGGTTCGGGGCAAGCCTGGGGCGTGGGGTAAAATTTGGGGTTAATGGAACGCCTACCGAGGTAACATTTGTACGCCCCCTTTTGAAGAAACTTCTGACATTCCTCCGTCCCCCTGATCCTGGGGTTCCCGGAATATTGTACTTGTTATGTGGATGGTTCTGACTTCCCCGCTGCCTCCCCTCCCCCCCCGGGTTGACTTTATGGACCTCCTGATTCTTTATTTGGTATGGTGGGGTACCCCCCTCGGCGCTCGGCACCATTTAAATTGTTCCACGCCTTGAGTTTTGTTTTTTGTTTGGTTTCTTTTTTTAGTTTTCTTCAAAATTTAAAAATGTCTGTATTCTGTCTAATTTTTGAGTTGCCGAGAATAATTCTATATTCCTGCTGTGCCTTTGGAGATCAGTTGCTGCTCTGCGACGCTTTGTAATTGACTGGCACAAACTAGCGGCCGGCCCTGGTGGTTGTAGGCCCATGTCTGTAATTTTGCCTCTCTGCACAATAAAGTTTTTCAAAAGAATATACCACTAGGAGTGACCACTCTTACCAACACATTCATCTTAATTTAAACTTCACCAAACATCAGGTTAATCCTGCAACAGAAGGACACATTTATTCAGTTGATTTAACATTTCTTAAATGGACAAATGAAACCATAGAGTAGCCCCAAAACCAATTAAAGGGGTTATTAACAGCAAGCGGAAACGAGGGCCCAAACAAAATGCTAGCTTGGGTAAACTCACAGCAAAATGAACAACACTGTCTGGAAAACAAAAACATGCACTAAGAAATAAAAACTACAAGGAATTAACGAGAGCGGTTTACACCCTGAAACATGAACTAAAGTAAGCCATCAGGAGACTATAAACAGACCTGGATAAAACAGCATGGGATAATGTACGTCTGCTGAGAAAAGAGTACAAAATAGTTACGCGAAGATAAAAGAAACCACAATGATACATTCTAGTCAAAATTAATGTACAGCCCTAGGAAAAGTGCAGCGCTTTTTGGGAAATAAACAATTTGAATAGGCCAGTGAATACCCTAACCTCAAATGTTCAAGAATATGTGTGGCCCAATTTTTTAACAAAAAGATTTACGGAAACAACATCCCCTGAACATCCTTCTCAGAAGTACTGGGTTTGGTTTTATCAACAAGAACGTGCGGTGAAAGGAAGAGTAGAAAATTCCACACAGGGAAAAGAGTACTTATAACCTAAATGTAAAATCCGATTTGTCAAGTTATTCAGCAGAATAAATAGCAAGGAATCACGGTAAAGACGGCACTTGTCATCAAAAGGTAAAAACAGATTTGTCCTTTTATTCCTCAGAAGAAATAACAAACATAGTTTGGAAAAGTAGAGGAGATGGTGTGCCAGGGCCCAATGGCATTCCTCAAGCAGTTCTCAAAAACTATTCATCCTTCTGGAGCAACCATCTAACCATACTATTTAAAGATTCTGAGTTACTAAATCATATTCCATCTAGTTGGCAAGGCTCAATAATCACATTGATCTACAAAGGTGGAGATAGAACATGAATTACAAGTTAATTGCCCTATTAGAAGTAGAAGCAAAGTACTACGCCTCCCTGATCCTGGAAGACCTGATTGAGTGGGCAGACAAGTCTAACCTGATTCCAGTCAACCAGACCGGCTTAAGAAAAGGGATCGGGATGATCACAAATATTCGAACTCATTAATAGCAGACAAATGCAAGCGGAGGAAACAACAACTACACCTTTGTTTTATAGATCTAAAGGCAGCATTTGACAGTGTGGATCGTCACCTATGTGACAAACTGAGAGTCTGGAACATTTCCGAGAAAATATTAAGAGGAATACTGCTATTCTACTCCCAAACATGGATAACACTAAAGCTGACCGACGGCTCTAGGTTATCAAGAAAGCTGACCACAAACAAAGGCTTAAAACAAGGATGCTTGTTGGCACCACACCTTTTAATCTATTTATATCTGACCTGGCACAACGGCTAGATAGGATTAACTCTCATGCACCGCAATTGGGAAAGTTATCATCATTGCATCTTTCCTATGCGGACGATGTGGTGTTAATGAGCCTAACTTAGACCGGCCTCCAAAAGTCTCTTAAGGAAATGACGGAATATATAACAATCAACAGACTAGAGATTAATACAGCAAAAAGCAAAACCGTGCTCATCAGTAATTATACAACTACCAAGCCGAACATATGGCTTGATGGTAATCCGTTAGAGGAAGTAACGAGTTATAAATACCTGGGGTTTTACATAAATAATAGACTAAACCATCAAGAGCAGAAAACGTATGTCACAAAGAACTAGTGCAGTAATGTTCACCTTTAGGACCCTGGCAAAAAAACTGATGGGGCCGTCATATAAACCTTAGCTTGCAGTGATAGCGGCCAAAATGCTACCAACAATAATGTACGCCAGTATTGCTCTACACTGCAAAGACTATGAACGTCTGAACAAATTACTAGTCTCAACCTATGAAAAGGTTTTCCAGATACATCAGTCAGCTTCACCAGCCCAGGTGCAACTTAAATTTGGACTTCAAAATTAAACAATAGGGAGAACGTACACCACAAAGCTTTGGTATCGACTGAAATAAAATACAGCTAGCTCCCCATTAAACAGTGCCCTCTGGACAGAACTCGAAAATGATTAAAAAAAAAAAAATCACATATAATCAATACCTTCAAAAGGCTCTAACAACTACTTGTATGGCCGAGCTATGGAACAATTATCTGCCTTATTCGACCTTCAAGCAAGTGACGAAACAGCAAACTTTCATTCCTTGTTATTCAATAGAAATATCTTCAGCTTGAGATCGCATGCCTGGATGGTGATTTAAAAACTACAAGACCCTGGCACCGGCACCTTATTTAAGTATTACATTTTTGATCTATCTAAAAAACAACTGATGGCCCTCCGTTTTGGAAAATGACCGTCTATTGTGGACCAGCCAACCTGGGTCCACAAAGGGTGGACAACATGCCGATTCTGCGGCAGATATAAAGAGGACTTTATTCATCTAATTTGCACATGCCCCACACTTTATACAGCACATGTCACTTTATCAAGAAAAGCTTTAAACAGCAGAGGTATAAAGACATGCAGAGCAGCCATGATAACAGTACTAGACCCGTCAGATCCTCAAATGAACTGTAAACTGATAATGTCTCAATCTTCATGATCAGGCTTTGACAACTGAAACTTTAACTATAAAGTAGAATGTGGAAATTATGAATTAGTAAGAAATGTTAATGTGCAGAATATGTAAGCTGATAAAATTGTTCAACTTTACGATCAGGCTTGAAAACTGAAACTCTCAACTGTACTATAGAACGTGGAAATTGTATGATTTTTGTAAGAATTTTATTGTACAGGTTACGAGCTACATTAGAGGCACAGGAACATCATTAATCATAGCAATTGCGAACGCAAAGCCTATAATGAGAAATCCTGTTTTAAAACTTTGAAGACATTTTACTGCTTTCTTTTAACCTATGTGCAATATTGTTAAAGTTTTAAATAACTAAACAATAAACATTTATTACCAAGTGATTCTAATCTAAACAATGTGCCAGTTTTAGGATGTTTCTCGGCTCATTTACATTTGTTTTACACTTGCTCCGCCTTGCTGCTCTCCTGCTGTAAAGTTGCTCTCTTGCTGTTTGTGATGCCTTGCTGTTCTTCTGCCTACAGTGCCTTGCTTCTCTCACCCCCATCTGTTGTGCGCTGCTTTATTAATGGATGTTTCATCTCTCTTTTTGCAGGAAGGCTTCCTACTCGGCGAGGTGAGGCAGGAAGAGACATTCAACATCAGCGATTCACATATCGGCAACACAGAACTGCTGCAAGTAATCGGTAAGCAGAGTTCTCAGCCAATTGGAAAGAAAAAAAACCCTCTTGGGAGGGTTGAAATAATAGTGTCTTCGGCAATGCATCACCACCGCTGTTGGTCCTGTAAGTCTGCATCCGTAGTAAAGCCCTTTCCTTATTCAAGACCCTCACTCTCTGCTTGTGAAGCATATGGCCTTACCCTACATAGTCCTGCTATTTCAGCTTTCAACACTTAGTGAGTCATGCTGTAAAGTGTGGACCTGCTTGTCCTCATGGGAAGCGGAGCCTGCAGAATCAGCTCAAACAGCACCTCAAATAGTTTATTATCCTTTGTTACGTTTTTTTATTTGTAACGTTTTTATTGTGAACAAAAAATAAAACCGAGACATAGCATTCTTGTTATTTCAGACACAATACACGAAAATCAACACTTCAAGACAGGTCTAGCAGCCTATAGTGCTCCGTATCCATGTAATCACTAGACAGTTCACATCAATAATCTTTACATTACAGTTCAATGTTGTCCCCACCTAGTACTTAAACTGAGTCTGCGACATCAACAGAGGGCTCATTCAATCCAGCCCCGTGCGTCATGTTGTGAGTCCATCCCGTCAGGGTGGGGGTCGGGCCTCGGGACCAGCAGATCTCCACTCTACGCCTATCCATAAGAAGCCCCATATCTACCAAGCGCCTGATTCCCTTGGGTAAATGTTTGGAGTACCCCAATAGAGCGAGCATAGGGTCCGGCTCAAGTGGAGTATCCGTGATCTAGCCAAGTGTCTTAAAGATCAATTCCCAGAAAGACGCTATCCTAGGACCTAACCAGGCCAAGTGATACAAATCAGCCCGGTCCGCTCCACAGCGTTAGCACGCTGCAGAGTCCCGTAACCCATATCTGCAGAGTCTCTCTGGCGTATAATATACCCTGTTTAAAAATTTGAAGTGTATCAGCCTGTTTTGCCCGTTTAATGAGATAAGTTTTGTGTTCTCGCAGCAATATTTCCAAGCTGTGTCATCAATTACTCGGTTCAGGTCTGTCTACCATGCCAGTCAAGCCTTGGTGTAGTGGTTGGCTCTATAGCCCTGCGCTATATTATAGATTCTTGAGACAATACTACATGCGATACCGCTTTGATCACATATGTGAGTGGACCAACCTCTGGTGGCTCTTCCAACTCAGGCCCCAGTATGTCCCTTAGCGAATGTCTTACCCTGTGAAATTGAAATTTGGTCAGTGTAGTTGCCGTCCGACCCTCCAGACTCATGTCCTCCCTTTGCTTTGCTTTTGTTGAACAACTCCCCTATCTTGTGAATGTTCATAGCTTTCAGATCCCTAACCACCCCTGTTTCCCTACACGGGGGTAACCAGTTGCACCAGTCAAGCGGTGTCTCAGGGGAGTAAAGTATAGCGCCAGCTTATAATTTCAGAAGGTAATTCCAGGCATGTGTTGGCGCATTAATGGAGTCAAGTATCCCTGGTCTGCGATCATGAGGCTTCAACAGAAGCGCTGGCAATGGCGGGGGGGCCACCACCACCTTCTCTATCTGGAAATGTGGGACCGTGTATACAGTGATGGCCATGAGCACCTGCGCAGCTCTATAGTACAGGTCCAGATCCGGCGCTCCCAGTCCACCCATGCTGTATGGGAGTGTAAGAATCTCCCACTTGACTCTAGCATGTTTTCCAGCCCAAGCCAACCACACCATCAGAGATGTCAGTACCCGAAAAAAAGAGCTCAGGAGAACAATAGCAATGTTAGTGAATAAGAATAGAAATCGTGGTAGGACCACCATTTTCATAATAGAGATTCTACCCACAAGGGATAGGGGTAACTGTATCCACCTGTCCACATCTTCCAGTTTGGATATTGCTGTCCCGTAGTTTTCTTTAAAAACCACCTCAGAGTCCGTATGCACTTTGATGCCCAAGTACCTAACTGGCTCTGTTGTCCAACCTAGGGGGTAGTCTGGTGTGAATTGGACTGTCTCTGCCATAAGCGGGAAAATAAGCGATTTGTTCCAATTCACTTTGAGGCCAGACCTGGTCCCAAACAGAATCACTTCGCGTAGCACCGTCGATAGATTCTGTTCGGGGTTTCTGACGTATAATAAAGTGTTGTCTGCATACGTGGATATGATCAGATTTTATGTTGGGAATCGTATGCCCCTGTGGCTGTGATATTCCCGCATCGCACATGCAAGGGGTTCGGCAACTAAGGCATATAACAATGGTGAGAGTGGGCACCCTTGTCTTGTGCCTCTAGTGATATAAATAGGGTTCGTGACCAGATCCCCGATTTTAATTCTGGCTGTAGGGGAGTTGTAAAGCACACCCATCATTTGCAAAAAGATACTCCCGAGCCCCATTCTGGTCAGTACATGTTTCATGAATTTCCACTCCACGAAGTCAAGTGCTTTCTCCATATTGAGGAAGACCGCCACCGCTAGAGTATCTTGTCAGGTATGTTGTATAGCTCCGAATATGGTTCTAAGGTTATAAGTGAGGTTTCTCCCAGGGACAAAGCCAGCTTGTTCTGGTGATATCAGCAGCGGCACTAGGGGAGATAATCTGGTCGCTAAGACCTTTGCATATATTTTAGTATCTACATTAAGGAGCGATAATGCCTGGTACGAGCTGCAGGCCGTTGGGGGTTTCTCAGGTTTTAGAATAGGAACGAGTGCTTCTCACAT
Source organism: Triturus cristatus (assembly GCF_964204655.1). NCBI lineage: Eukaryota > Metazoa > Chordata > Amphibia > Caudata > Salamandridae > Triturus > Triturus cristatus. Next base: position 65,128,413 of record NC_140580.1, on the reverse strand, counting down.
AGTAGGAGGCATTACGCTTGTTTCAATGATTTCCTCAAACAGAGTCTGTAGGTGCCGGACCAGTAGATCCCTGAACTCTTTGTAGAATGAGACAGTAAGGCCATCTACCCCGGGAGCGCTATTTGATTTCATTCCAGCTAGGTCTGCAGTTATTTCTTCTACTTCTAATGTGCGCTTGAGGTATTCCCTGTGCCCATTTAACAGCCATGGTAGTTTAATATGGGTGAGGTAATGTAAAATAGCTTCGTCATCACACCCGTCCTCCGTGCTATAGTGTTGCTTGAATCTGTTGGCTGTGTCGAGTGGATCTGTTTGGGGCTCCCCTTCGGCATCATGTAGTGTTGTCACATTAGACTTCTCTCTTCTGAGCAGGGAAGCTAGTACTGACCCCGGGCGATCAACCTCCCCGTATATGCGAGCTGTCGCATATTTGCCTAGGTGCCGCAGTTTGGTGTCAGCTGTCGAGTTATATTCTTCCAGAGTGCGGTGTAATTCCTGTGTGATACCTTCGTCCACTCCCGTTAGTAATTGTTGCTCTAGGGTAGCTAAGGTGGATTCTAGGCCTGTGAGGCGCTGACGTATAGTGCGGAGGACTCGAAAGTGTTTGGCCATGGCAATACCAAGGATATACACCTTGAAGGTTTCCCACACTGTGTCAAGAGTCAACTGATCCTACATTGACATCAAACAATCTCTCTATAGTTTCGTCCAGTTCCGCCTTAAAGACGGGGTCAAGTAATAAATACGGGGGGAACCTCAAAGTAAAGGGAGGTATGACTGTCTGTGGGGTTTCCAAATCTATCTGTATTGGGGCGTGATCCGAGAGCGTGTGAGGCAGGACCGCACAGTCACGGATCTGTGTGAACCAATACCTCGAAATAAATAAGTAGTCCATCCTAATGCAGAGGTTATGATAGGCTGAGCAGTGAGTGTAGCCTCCCAGGCCCTGTGAGCGTGTGCGCCACACATCACATAAGTCTAATTGGGTAGTGGCTGACCTAATGCACTGGGCGGAGGTGGTTGGGCGTCTAGGCGGGCCTCCTGACCTATCTAATGTGGGGTCTAATACACAATTAAAATCACCTCCCCAGAGTAAGGGACCTGAGCCATAACGGCTCATGCTCTCTAATAACTTTGTGAAGAAGGCAGGGTTATCAAAATTAGGGCCATAAACGTTAATTATAATAAGTCCAAACCCTTTCCCACTGCAGTGCGAAACAGCAAAACGCCCCTCGAGATCTGTCTCTAGTACTTCCAGGCGAAGGTCATATCTGGGATTCACCCATGTCAGTACCTCTCGGGCATGAGATGTAAACCCTGTAGCGTGTATGTTGCCCCATAGCCCCCCATGTTGTAAAAGCGCACTGTGCGGGGGCAGGTGAGACTCCTGCTGGAGAGCCCGGTCTATGCCACGCCTAGTGAGAGAGGCTATAACTTTCCACAGTTTCCTATGGTCATTGAGACCCCGGACATTCCAAGTTAGAATTTTTAACTTACTAGACTGTACAGGCATCTAGACTATTAGCAAAAATCGAGATGTAGTACACTAAAACCGTCTCTGTGTAAATCTGTGCGACTTCGTGTCGAGCCTTCCTGCCACAGTGTGTTAAAGCAATCCTATCGATATATTTGAAAACAAACAGCTTTGGTCTCTGTAACATCCCCCCCCTCCACCCACCCACTGCATGCGTCCCCCAACTATGCACGCACGGTATGACTCTCCTCCCAGCCAACACAACATCAATAAGATAACAGAACTAGGCTCCAGTGACATGGCAGAATGCCTCAGAATGTGCCCCGTTGGCACTCAAGATGCTCATCAAAATAACGAAAATACAACCACGTTGTAATCAGCACAAATCCCCAACAGTATGCTACACGTGTAGGCAGATGTTGCCAGCCCAGTAAGTTAAGGAAACCCAACTAGATTAAACAAAGCACTCCCATAGCCATCTGTCCACGTGTAAAAACGGTGCATCATGCAAGAATAAAACTGTGTCCACCTGTCCCACTCCTACCTATCCTGGGTAGTTAAAGCACATGCATTTCATGCCTGCACATTCTGCTTTTGGTACCGGGGCCTAACACCCCAAACAAAAATAATTCACTAACCAGTGCAATGCTAGTGAACCACCATTGCTGTATCCCCAGTCAGTCTTTTGTCCCTCCCGATCATTCTCACCAACCACCATCTTCGCTGTATCGTAAGCAGCCCAATCCTTAGTCCGGGTCATCAAGACTGCCTCCTGATGTTCCGTCCGAGATGCTCTGCCATGACTCCGTCCGCTTTTCCCTGGACCACTCCTTCAGGGCTTTTTGTAGCGTCTTGGGGTCCGTGAAGATCTGCAATTTACCCTGACGATTTACGCGAAGTCTTGCTGGGTATAACATGGCATAGTCCAGATTTTGGTTCTGCAACTGTCGTTTCAATTGTGCGAATTTTCGGTGTGCCTCCTACACGCGGATCGTGAAATCCAGAAATGAGATCACCAAGCCCTCAAACTGCATATTTTTTCTCTCGAACCACCCTTAACGTCGCATCGCTGTCCCTGTAATTCAACAGTTTGCCGATAATGGGTCGGGGGGAGCGCCAGGGGCAGGGCGCGGTCCCATCGAGCGGTGTGCTCTTTCCACCACGCACATGGGGGAGAAAGTCTTGTTTCCCAGCAGTGTTACCAGGGGTTTTTCAACAAAGAGCTCAGTGTTTCCGACCTGAGTCGTCTCCGGCAGGCCCACGATGCGGAGATTACTGCGGCGAGACCTCGCCTCTAGGTCCTCCGCCTTGTCGTGCAAGATTTGTAGCGCCTTTCCAATTTGTTCCTGTTCCGTATCTAGGTCTGTCTGCGCCTCTTCAACCTCCGCGACCTGCGTTCGGCCATATCAAGTCTCTCCACCTGCTTATCCATCCGTTCAGTCATTCTGTCCATGCGATAGGACAGGGAGTCCAGTTTGTTTCCCAGGTTTGATAGACTGCTCTGCAAGCTCTTTTCCATGGCCTCTAGTAAGCCGCGGATACCACCATCTGCCGCTGCCTGCTGCGCGTCTTGCACATTGTCTCCCTCTTCGAGGACATCTTCCCGCCCCCTTGACTTGCGCTGGTCAAAGGTGAGTTTGGGTTGCGATTTGTCCACTCTACCCATCCATTGCGGCCGGGTTTCAGGTAACCGCGTCAACTCCGCTTTCTCAGGCAGATTAGTCGTACTTTTTCCTCGTAGGAGCCTAGCGCAATGGGCGCAGCTTCATATTGGGGAGCTGCAGCCGACAGAATACCAACCATGGATTACACAGGTATGTCCCTGTAACTATCCAGCTGCACTGCAACGAACTCCTACCCACTCTGCTCAACAGTAGTCCCAATGGTCCAATGGAGCATCTCAGATTTTTCGCAGATATGCGGTTAGCAGGTAAGTTTGCAAAGCGTGTATACCCTGGCTTGTGCTCAGGGCCAGCTAGACACCGCGAAAAAAAGTAGTGTGCAGGAGTGGGGACCCACAACACGGGACACAACTGCAGAGCACCGCGTGGCCGGCGCGTCCAGACTGCTTTGCCTTCAGCACACCACTTTGCAGCAATGATGCGGCAACACGTACCGTGCTCCAGGTCCCCCAGTGCATCGACCAGCAGCGCAGGCTCCACTCCAGCATGTGCAAACCCGCACTAGCCTGAGCGCAGAAAGATCCTATGGCCATTAGCAGGGAGCACCGCGCCACCCCACCACTGCTCCGAGAACGGCGCGCTGTGTGGTGCTCAAGCTGCAACGCTGGCGGGGCTCACAATATGGCGGCGTCCAGGAGCCCCGTTCAACCTCATTCCACTATCTTCCTCCTGGGACCACAGCAAGGGGCCACAACGCAGATCCCCCGCAGGTGCAGGCAACGGCAACAGAACAGCTGACTACTGCAACCCTGCACCAGTCCTCAGTACGCGGCTGCTCTAGACGCAGTGTGCAGGGGCACCCAGCACAAGTATTGGCCGCTTAGGACTGCGCCACCCAGTATCGTGCATATAACATGTGCTTCACTGTCCGGCCGTTGCTCACGGGACTACGGGGGTACGCCGTGCCCCAGTCGCGATCCTCCGTGTTCAGGGTGAGCCGGCTCGGCAGTTTAATCACCAGCGCACGCAGACGTGCGCCCCCAGCTCGCCGTCTCCGCATCACTCCAGACCGGGGCTTACGGCCCAGAGCGGATGCGCCGCGGTCCTCCTCAGCTGCAGAACCCAGGAAGGGGGCGTAGAGATCTCGAAGCGGCACAGACGACGCACGACACATTCCGGGGCAGACGACCGTGGAAATCAGGGCGATAGTCAGCACCTGTGACAGATTAATGGAGGATATTTCGACGGCTTCATGGAGCTATCGAGCTATGCGGCCATCTTGGGCTCAGGCAAGCTCCGCCTCCCATCCTTTGTTACGTTATGTTACATAAACTTCTAAAACACACATACACAGTCTTTCAGAATCTACAAGAAGTATAGCACCTGAGTAGAGCCCTTCAGTGCACGCATGAACAGCACCACTCTGTACAGCCCTGCAGTGGACGCACGTAGTGCGGCAAAGACCTATTCACAGGTTTCCATTCTTACGTGCAGCATCCCAGACGTTCAAAATGGCCAGGCATGCTTGTGTCATGAGCAAGGATTTAAACAATCTTTCAATTAGTATCACAGACATGTCCTGAGGACTGAAAGCTTCACAGTGAGAAAGTGCTCCGCATGTGTCACTTTGCACTGCTGCTAGAGCCTCACACTCATTATTGATCAGACATAGTTTTGAATAGCCTTTGCTCAAGAGCCAGTTGACTACAATGGTAAATGATACTCCCTGCACAGATGTCTCAGGGGGCCTCCTTTTATATCTCTCACATCAGTGGCTCTTGCCCATTTGCGAACCCAGCATTTTACTATTTGCCTCTTTCATTGTGGCCTGCAGTCACATAATTGGTATTTGCCACTCTTATGTTGGCCTTTGTATGTGGCAGTTTCTATCAACCTACCATGAAGTTACAAGCAGTAGTCTACTGCTTACATTGAATTATGAGGAAGGTGGCGATACTTACAGTTGCTCTCTTAGTGTCTATTTTGCAGAGTCCAAAGGTGGATCATTTTATTCTCCCCCAGGGTAAGCTATGATGCCCTGGTTTAATTTGCCTGTTCACTCTCTCTTAAGGCACCAAAGACATGTGAGGGACCATTTATGAACTACATGCCCATTATATATTGGGTTTATTTCTTCCTGGCTTAGGTCCATATCAGAGCTCTGTGAAATACCACACTGTCTTACCATTCTTTGTGATTCTCTTTGTGGTTAGATGCCTGACGACAGTAGCATGTCCCATTGTTCCCACTCTGGTCCGCCCCTCCCAACCCTCTGCCCAGCTCATCTCAAGTCCTCACTGAGATTCAGTAAGCGTAAGTCCATAGTGTTTAAGCCACGGCTTCCATATTCTCCAGAACTTTTTGGGACAGCCCCTTGCCTGATACGTCGTTTTCTCTCCCAGCATATACATGTCCATGCTTCGCTTCCATTCAGTCAGTGACGGGCATAGCACCGCCCCCCATGTCCTGGCCAGGTCACGCTTTGCCACCACCAGTTGGAGTAGTACTACTTTTGTCCTAGGAAGATCAACCTCGGTTTGAATTCCCAGCAGAAATAACTGCGGGTTCAATGGGATCGTCCCCTCCAGAATAGCCCCTAGTTCTTCTAACAGATTCACCCAGTACCTCCGAATCTGGGAGCATTCCCAAATCATGTGGAAGAAGGTGCCCTCCGGCGCTCGACAGCGCAGGCAGTTGGGTTCCTCCGCTCTCTCTATTCTATGGAGACGTGCCCTATCGTAATATGCCCTGTGTAAATACTTGAATTGGATCAATCTTAGTCGCAATTTAATGGCCACTTCGCGAGGATGCATTATACCTCCACCTTTTAGTCACTTGTTGTGGAATACCCCAAAGAAGACAAACAGCGTTTTGAAGGCGCACTTTTTTCAAAGTGTTCCAGCAACAAATAAGTAGTTTACAATGTTGTCCAACACTTCTCTCCTTGCGTAAATAAGATCCCAATTGGCAAAATCGTTCAGTGAGTTAAACATTTGTCACTGACATTTGCTATGATGTGCAGGTAATACGTTCAGATCCTACAAAGGGCAACTCAACCTTCCATACATGTGAGGTATGTACATTGACGATCATTAAATTGGGCGTTAGTAATTCCTGTATGGTAACATTCTTTAAATTGTTAATGGTGGTTATGTAACCTACTACATAACGAAAAAGGTTTTATTAATATCAACTTGAGGTTTTAGATGGCGCACCTCTTGGGTATAATACCATCTCATATTTGTAGCTGTAATGCCAGGAAAACACCCCTGCACCCCAATTGTGTTTCACAACTTAAATTAAGTCCTTTCTCAAAGTAAGGTTCAGGCCGGTTGTAAGGTTCTAGTCAATCAAAGGCTGCTTGGTCTTCGTGAACACCAGTGTTCCAGGACATCGCTTGACAAAGATTCTAGCTTGTGGTGCATTTTTCCTAAGAAATCAGTCTGCTAGCCCACAAACGTACATTTGATTGAGCCTTCTTATTCATGTTTATCACATTTCGCTGATGCTCTGGCCGATCTCCATTTTATCACTAATGTAAGACTACTGCTTTGTGTCAAAGTTCTCCTCCTTCATGAGCTCTTAGAATAGTATTTGTTTGTTCTTTAGGATTTGTGCTGCCATTCAAGTGGAGGTCCTGAAGAGCGAGTTCTGACAATTGGTCCCCATCACTCTAAATCTGCTCTGGCTCCATTATGGGTCTAGCCGATGCTTTGCAAAGATTGTTTTCAGTTATTGATAATACTGCAAACCGCAAAGCAGTAGAATTCTTAACCTCCCTGTTCGAGCTGCCTGGGACCTAAATTAACGCTTGCTGCAGGGAGCAGATAGGTCTGTTGGGTGTACTTGTTAATAACTGCCAAGTGCTGGTTGTTGACGGCTCTCGTGTGCAGCTCATGAGCGGTGAATGCAATTTACACCCCCTCTCCTCCTCGAGGCTTCTACAATAATCTTCCGATCATGAACAGCACTTTCAAAGTTAAGATCCCCAGCTTCTAAATACCAGTAGGCAGCATAGATGACTCCTGCAACCTTACTCCTTCTCCCTGGTCCTCTTTGACTGTGTCTTGCACCAGTATCCTGTGAGGGGTCTCATCAAGGTTTCTCTGCTGTGCTTTTTTGTGGGTTTCCTTGCTGATGAAACTACATTTGCAAGCCTGTGCAGCATCAAAATCCTACTTTCTCACCTCTCCATCAATCATTTCAGTCTTCAATTTATCCTTTGAAGTCCTAAACTGTGTGCCTCTGGATCACTGTCTTACATAAGCAAGTTGGTTTCAAATTCTGAGATGGTGAATGGCTTGCACCAACAGCGCTACCAAAGCTACATGCTTGAGAGGGCAGATGCACCAGTGATTCCAACATTAGACGGCAACAAAGAAAATGCCTTATACTTTTTCATAGAGACTACACAGTCAAATCCTCAATTCTTTACTCACTGGGTCTAGAAAGGTTCAGTTTCCATACTGTAGTTAAATAAAGGCTGTAGATTTGCAAAACCTTTGTTGCAGGGATTCTGCTCCGGAACAGAACTATGCTTGGGACCGTACAACATTGGCATGTAGGGACTAGGACTGAGTCACCATACCACCTCAGTATCCATGAGCCAGAGTCCGACTAGCTATAGTGTTTCACTTGTCCTCCTAACCTTTCCAGAGAAACAAGTGAGTTGGCACCCCAGAACAACACTCTAAATCCTCTTGGAGATCACGGTAACAAGACACACCCTTTCGCACTCTCTCTCTTACTTGTCCTCAATAAGATAAACAAGAGACAGGAAGGAAGTTTAAAAAATATTTATTCAAATAATTTATTTAATTGTGCTCTAAGATGCAGCAATTGCGCCACGATTAGAAAACAAATGATAGCAGAAAATATAGCTAGCATGGTTAATAAACCATATACGATAAAAAGCCCTGCCATGTTATAAGACAGATTAGCCTAGCCCCCCCCCCCTCCTACTGAAGCTAAATGATTATATATCGTAGATCTCTGGGATGAGTGTCGGACCCTGTACCTTAGCATACATAGATGGATATTCTACATCTCGGCTGATGTGGTAAACTTGCCCCAGGAATTTCGTTCCGTGTGTGTGTTGTTTAGAACTTTTGTCCTTAGTTATATGACCAGACATGTGTGCTCACAAACAGCAGCTGCATTCTAATGTTATGTCTAGGTGCTAGTGTCCAACCAGAGAGAATAACAAGGGGCATTGTTGTTTGACCTTCTCTGTGGTGTTCAGGCTATATCCCAGGAAAAGAACAGAACACGAAACATATGCAGGTTCTGTGTGAAAATACAATGTGGGACAATAGCAAGCATGCTTATATAGTAACATGTGAAAAAGAAATGCGGCCTACAACGTGTACAACATAGGGAAATCGATAATGTGCCACGCAAGAACCACACAGCACCTTTTTGTGGCATATCTATGTAGAAAGCTTTTTGGATTGGTCTTACATAAATTGAAAGGTACAAGAGTACAATGTAAATCTACTCAAAGCAAATAGAGTATTCTGTCATAAAGGAGAACAGTGATTAAGGAACGGTCCCTTGAGGTTAGATAAACTAGCCCTAGTCTGTTCCTAGCAGAAAGACGGGGTGGGGTTATGAAAATCAGCTTAAACCAATTCAACAACGTGTTGTCTAGACAATGTATTTCCAAAAATATAATGCTTTAAGTTTGGTACATTTTCTGTCCCTGCCTCATTTTGTATGTAAATGGTTAACACCCCAGTTTGTCCTCCAGTCTAAACCCCCCTCGCCCTTCCCTCAATTCCATTTCCCAAATTCCCAGAATGAAAAACGTTTGTGGTTGGCGAGAAAGGCACAATGTGATTTTGACAATATAGTAGTACTGTACAACGCATACTAGTGAATTCGATTTTTCAAGAGCTCCCTTTGATAGTGAAGTGCACTTCCACCTGGTCTCCGTATTTCTCCCATTCCTTGCTTAAGGTGAGTCCAACACTGTGGTGTCTCTTTGCTACCACTCCCCTTTTGCCAAGCAAAAGACACTAGAACAGTGGTTTCCAACCTTTTGACTCCGGAGGACCCCCAGTAAGTCACTGCTGTAAGCTGGGAACCCCCAAGCAATTTGTACTATTTACATTTCAAACATAGAAACAGTAATTCATGAAAAATACACAACCAAGTGCGCACCAAACAAATACTCTAATAGCTAAAGATTTGATCATTTTATATTGAAAACATTTGCAAAAATCAAAAGATTTTAATGGGAAGGTTGGTGCTGCACCTCGGTGAACAACTTTTCAATGTTTTCTTTTATTGCGCGGTACAGGGCTCCTGCCAGTGCCGTACTGGGAACCCAAAGCAGCCCTGGCAAATGTCAGCCAGTCCCCGTATGGTGCACACCAAGTGCAGCAAGTGAGCCTGAGCACCACAAATGGAGCTTTGGGGTCCCCCCCCACCCCCCCCCCCCAGAAAATTATGGAAAAAAAGTGAATTCCACATAGATTTGTCATTATATATTGAATTGTATTAGCTCTTAAAGCATAGTAAATGATGACCTTGCTGTGTATCAGGATACAACGATCTTTGTTGGGGCTCTTCAATGATTCCCTCACTATCACCCTCCAATAGCGCCTCTTAGCTCTCCATAGCACCTCTGTCACATGTATTGCATTTGTTTCATAGCATCTTTTGTACCAGTGTAGGGCAGAGACAATGAATCATACATATGTAAATCATTGTATAGAAAATGTTACATAAGGCAAAGGGGACTTCAAGGTGTAGGATTCACATGCCATCTATATATTGGTAGGAATTTCTTAACAGTGCTTGGTCTGGAGAAGCACAAACTCCGGATTCAGAACATAACACAGTGGTTAGCATTGACGTTAATAATAAGAATGTATTTCTATCCAAATAAACCTTTATTAGCAGCATCAGGATAATTAAAGACTGAGAGAAAAAATAACTTACTAACTTGTACCATGCAGTTTGAATGCAGCTCTTTGATGGCACTTCATAGGTCACTGTGCCAGTTTACGATTGTAACTTATGATCTGCACAGAAACAACAGAAGCTCTGTGACAAAAGCAGTAACCCACTGAGGTATGCACATAAAATATATTTTTTGGTCTCGCCTGGCGTTAGCAGCGCATAGCGCTGCGCTCGCCATGCGAGAGCTTTTTGTAATCATTTAACATGTGCACGCGTACGGAAGGACAAAGATGGCGTCGGGTTGTCCACATGCAGCTTGCAAATGCACGAGCATGTGGACAGCCCGACGCCATATTTGTCCCTCCGTATGCATGCACATGTAAAAAGCCCTTGCATGGCGAGAGCAGCGCTGTGCGCTGCTGACACAGTCTGGCTGACCACATGCACGTGCAAATGCACGCGCATGTGGACAGCCCAGCTCCATCTTTGTTTTACCTGAGAGAGAGGGGGCGGCGCTCTCCTGTCCTGGGCACACTCTGATCTTCTTTGCCGGGCATAGGGAAGCCCCGGGCGGCACTCTCCTGTCTTGAGCGCACTCCGATCTTCTTTGCCGGGCGTAGGTAAGCCCCGGTCGTTAGACGGTACCGGGCGCTTCCCTGTTTGCTCTTTGTTTTCGCAATACTTCAGACTCCCCTCTTGCCCAGGTGAGTCCCCATCTGTCTCCCATATTTTTTTTCTGGAACAAATGGACCCCGAGGCCTGCGAGGGAAAAGAGCCGCATGGCGAGCGCAGCAGAGCCACGTGAAGCAGGGTAACTCAAGATCGATACTTCGCTTTTAAAGTCTTAAGGGGTGGCCCAGGAGGACACGCACAACTTTCCTGGCTCCTTTGCCCCTAAACGTCCTCCGAGGTTTGACGGCAAAGTGACAAGACAATTCCCGGATGCAAGGGGGACATTCCTGGCGGACAAGCCACTTGTTTGCGGCTGTCCACGGGGCTTCCAGGCGCGACGCTTTCATTTGGTCACAGCTGAGTAGTTCGTCAAGGCGTGCTTCTTCTCTCGGAGGCCCAATGGTTCATCTTTTTCAAGTTTGGCAACAAGAGTCCAGAGTTTTAATCCTGTCTTCCCCACATGACTGAATTGTGTGATCCTGGGCAAATCAATTTATTTCTCTCCTCTGGAACATTTAGAAGTGCTTAGAGAACATCGCGTTGTGCAATAAGTACACCTATTGACGAGACAGTTTTTTTTGCGGCCATTTTTTATTCAAGAGTTTAATAGTCTGGAAAAAAACATATATGGGGCACCAGGCCACTTTACACAGACAGGTCATGTTGTCTCATATCCTTTGGAAGGGGCTCCTCTTGTGTTAACTTTGCATTTTGACAGGAGAAGTTGTTTACACCTGACCCAGCATGGGGCAACAGGAGGTATAGGTGTACAGCACACCAGAATAAATGCCCTTTTTAGGTCTCGCCTGATCCAGCGCATGCGCGGGTCTGGCGAGACTTTTTGAGAGGGCTTCCAAAAGTGCTACCAGGCCAGCCTAGAGCTACAGTGCATGTGCGCGGGCGCCGCGCTTCACCGAGATTACTTTCACTTTCGCCGCTTTCTCTTTAGTAACGCATCGCCTTCACTTGCTTTTGTGCTCAGATTCCTTCAGAATTTCAATGCTTTTCTAACACCCTCGACGAAAATGTACAAGCTTTTGGGATTTTTTTTGCTTGTTCCGTTTCCTTTGTTCATCTATAATTTTCATGCTTTCCTCTCTTTATCTTACGCACCATAAGTGCTTTTCTTTAGAGACCATTCTGTGATTCCAAGGCTGCCTCGGTAGCTGTACGTCTGTTCAGAATTTCAATGTGATTTCCTTCATTGTTTATGCATGCATGCTAACTAACACTTGGGCAGGGCGATGAAGGAAAACAAGTCATTCGGGAAAAAAAAGTGGAGGTAAGTCATGGGAGAGGGGGTCCAAGTCTCTGGCTGCTTTACAACACCACTCTCCCAATTCCCAGTGATGACCAATAATTATAAATCTTAAGGAAATGTATGAGATCCCACATTCGACTGAGACTTGTGGACAAAACTTTTTTTGTTTCACTGCTGCCAGCCCAGGTGGCAGAAAACACTCTCTCGTGTTAGGTGTGTGTCAGTGCTAACAAAGCACCCTTTGGTTTGGTGGTTTATAATGCTTTCTGATCTGTGATGTGTCAGCATTTCAGCGAAAGTCTAATGAGCACAAGCTATACAAATGTACAGAATGTATTCTCTTAAAGGTGCGCAGGGTGTTCAGCAGTAGGTATGGAAACAAAATTCTAAAAATCCTCAAAGCTCATTCAAAGCTAGGTGCAAATAAAAGTCAATCCTAGTCATAATAAAACATGTTAAATGAGCTCCAAAACGCCGCGCCTTTGTGTGTTCCGTTGAAGAAATCAAATGTCCACCTAATTAATCTCTGAACATTTTTGTGGTTGAGTAAGCTAAGAACGTTTGCTTCGCAATGGAGATTTCTGCTCTTCTGCTCGCTCGTATCTGCTCCTGTGGGCTTATTAATGAAGCTTAGTAAACCTAAATTGAATTCTAAGCTTATTTTGAAGGGGATTCTTTACTGTAGTTACACACCACAAACATCATTTGTGGATAACATGGAGGTCATTTAAATAATACACTGGCCTTCTCCCCCCTCAAACCTGCCAGATGGGGCAGACCCAGCACAACCGCCAGCTGGTTCACCCTGGAGCTCAAATCCTCCAAACACACCTGCAAATGACTGGAAAGAACCTGGGGCGCCAATAAAATGCCCAACGACCAAGCCAACTTCAACAAGCATTGGCATAGCCAATAGGTCTTGCCTTTGGGATCTTATAAGTGTTTAGCCATGCGACAGTTGATGTTGTTGCTTGCATATTGTGCTGTATAACTAACTACTTATAAGGTCCCAAAAGTGAGACCTATTGGCTATGCCAATGCTTGTTCCTGATTTCTCTCTGAACCCCTACATCTGCATATCTCTCACCTTATCTCTCCACATACTTTTCTTGCTTCTTATGCCTTCACCCCCTCAGACACACTATTGCACCCACTCAGCTGTAAATTCTGCCTATTCTTTATACTTTACCCCGGTAATATTTCTACAGCTGTGCACCACCTTCACACACGTCCGCATAGAATCACATTTACAACTGGCACACCTCAGCATTGCTCTATGCTCTCTAAAGAGAGGCCAAGGATTGGATGAACATGTACTCTGAACCTGTTTGTGGCCCACTGAGTAATATGTTGCATTAAAATAGGTTCAGAAACATAAAATCCTTTAAAAATAAATTCTCTGAGGGAATTGAATAGTAAATAAAATGTGAAATGTAAATGGGAACAAGATTGCTGTTCCCAGGCTGAAGGGCAGTGTCTGTTTTTGCCAACTGCAGCTACCACCTGAGAGTGGGGCAGAGGGTGTGGGGATAGGCAGGACAACCCCAGCTATACCACTGTCCCCATCCATAGATTAAAAGGTCATTTTACGGGTTGTTTGCAGTAATTGGGTGCAAACAGCTAGGTGCATCATCTGGCTTAATAAATTCACCTGGGTGGGAGACCTGCCAAGTAGAAGGGACCAAACAAGGAAGTAGCGCCTTATGTTCACTTGTATTAAATATTCATCATAAAGTGCTTTTACTAAGTTGAGTCGTAACTTTTAAACAACTCATGAAAGAGTATGAACGCATTAAGCATTTTTCTAGGCACAGTTAGCAACATGGCATTGTTCGGTTGGGCTTTAAGCAACCCCCCCCTAAAAAACAGCGGTGCTGTTTAGGACCCCAGATAAAACACACAAATGGAATAAAGCACAAGGCAGTCAGTCAGTAATACGATGAAAGGTCCTGTTATGTTTGACTGAATAATTCATCCAATCATGTATCCATCCTCACATTAAACACATCTCTCGGAGACGTACATTTGAAGACTGCTTTGTGTGCTACCATAGTTAATGTTTTTTTAAATTTAAATACAGCTTGTGGGGCCAGTGGTCTACGCCAAGGGGTCCTCCCTTGCTGGGACAGGTGCATGGGTATTTTATCATTTGAATCGCTCTGCAGCTCTCAGGCAGCACAACTTTCAACCTCAAGGTCCAGCTTAGCTTCCTCTGAAGAGGCTTCACGGAATCTGGTTACCTTATCCCCGGAGTTTCTACCTTCCAAGGAGTAACTGATCAACTATATGGATATCACCCTCGTAACGATCTCAGTTGTAATGGCAGTGTATCTTGGATCTATTCCTATTAGCTGGAACCTTCAATTTCAATGACAGTGGGATTTTAGACTATTGCCAGTGCATAGTGTCCTGAAGAAGGCCTTCAGAGTAGGCCTCCCTCCTACAGCAAAATAAAACAAAATGATGCCCCATGCACTATTTAGTATGTAGAAGCACGCAAAGGCTGAGGGGTGAAGACCTCATAATAGCACTGGGGATGCAAGGGCCTTCGATACACTGCTTCTATGAAGGGCGTCCGGGCCCTTGGACCACAGGTACACCAGGCTATCTCTTGTGGCCCTGACATCAGGTACAAGATGAGGATACATTAAATAAATGTAGGTTGTCCTATACCATGGTCCTCTCAAAATGATGCCTGCCACCGGTAATGCTTCAGGGTACCTCCACCTTTGCTTGGAAGCAATCCTCTTACCTACAGGTGAAAGCTTTTCCATCATGTTTGCCAATAAGCAATGCCTAATTTGTGCTGGTGGTTAAGGTGGTGGGCATTTGTACTCCTTTTGGGGACAGGAAATTAATTTTCCATCATCAGGCATTGACCAAGAGTGAAAGCCAGAACAGGTTGAGAGAAAGAGGAAGAGAAAGATAGGAAAATAGTGCCAAAGGATGGAAGCAGGGATTACAAGCATTTTAGAATGCAATAGGTCTCGCCTTTCATTAAGTTAAAGCCATTTGCTTTGCTATACAATACTAATAGCAAAGCAAATGGCTTTAACTTAATCAAAGGCGAGTCCTATTGCATTTTCAATGCTTGTTTTAAATGCATGGTACACGTTTTTTGCAGCAGGCATGTTTAAACTCTGCACTTCCTTAGAGGAGTCAAAGCTGCCACTATACAAAACTCCCATCTCTCTCCAGCAGGTACATTAATCACTAGAGTTATCTTCACACTTTTATTGTTGCTTTGAAAACTGCTGATTATACTAGGAACTTTACAATGCTTTTAAAACTGCTGCCTGCGGAGCCCCTTGGAATGTGTTGCGGACCCCAGTTTGGGAACCACTGCAGTAGAATGCAACTTCTCTCCCTTCAAGGCATGACTTTAAAGACCATGTATCCAGAAGACCTCACATTGTGTGCCTAGCTGTGGGGGTACACTCATATTTTCATCGTGACACGACCTGGACATGGGGCTGTTACAGATGAGCTATAGCCAACTTTATTGTGCTGCCAGGCCATTTCCGTAAAGAACAATTTACAAGCACCAGGCTTATGTTTACATACACCTGGACACCCAAAGCATCAGAGCAGTGACAGCAGTAAGTGAAACTCTTGTAGCCCAGCCCTACACATTTATAATCTCCTTCACTGAAAAGGCAGACATTTGGGAATAAGAACCAGATTCACACATATGGATTGATCGTTTAAGCAATGCAAATGATGCATTAAGAACATCAAGATACTCCTATTTTATTGAGACCGGGGATTCTGTATGTACTAGTATAATTTCAGTACATTTGTTTTTTTTGTTTGTACTCCCACTCTATTTTAGAGGTCACCCGTACCCCTACCTATCTCCCACTACTGAAGACTGCGCATCTGCCAATTCTATAACTTTTGGGGGGAAATTTCTTATTACAGGGCTATCTTCACTGATGGTCCAGGTTGTCACGATTACTTCAGGGAGTTGCATTATGCGCGTCTTTTCACCACTGATGACCACTATGCCGATTGTGCCATTTTCTACCTAAGGAGCAGCACTAGTAGCATACATAGATGACCAGATACTACGTGTCCCTCGGAGCCCAGCTCTACATTACTTCCACCAGTAGGTGTGATGTGGGTAGGTGGCAAGGCCGGGGACTCGCTGATGCTGACGGATGTGAGAAAAATGAGTGTCTGATACGTGCTAGTATTTTGTCTGTCTGACAATCTCATCCTGTCAGTACACACCACTGCATCCACATCTCTGATCACCTTCATTCGCTGCTGTAGGTGTTGGTAACTAAAGGCCCAAACCTGACTCTGTGAGTTGTTCATGCCAGACTGAGGCTAGGCAGCAAAAAGGAGAACTAAGTCCAGACAATATTGCCACCAGCCTCCCACCTCTTTGCCCTTCAATATTTTTGCACCAGTACTGTTTACTTTTCTACGAGCAAATAAAAATCTTAATTTTTGTTCCAAATAAATGCATGGCTGAGCATATTTTGGCTGCCCTTTGTGATCCCTATAAATTAATAGTTTTTTTTTTTTTAACTCATCGAACTTGCTGTGCATTGTACTTGGTTCTGAAAATACGACAGTCGCTTCCTGTGACTCTTCCTTACCTGTCACTTTCTTTAGGATTGAAAATGCCTGATGCACAGCATGAACTGGTGGGTAGACCCAGTGTCCTGACAGCATACCGTTCTGGGCTCACTCACCTCCAGCAGGTGGCACCACAGTCTTCGTCCTATGTGGCATTTCCGTAGAAATGACTGCACTGGAGGTTTCAGTGCGCCTTTCCACAGAGTGTCACCCATCGCTAAATGCCGGACACTGGTTGCGCATGTGTCGGAGCAGAAAAACATGGCAACTAATAGGGTTGCCAGAATTTTCCTCTGTTGCACTGGTGGAGTGTGTTTATGTAGTCTTGCTTCAGCGTGCGCAAAGCAAGCCCAATCTGTTCAATTCTGCACTCCGATCAGGTGCAGAGTCTGTATCACCACCCAATTTCAGCTAGTTGTCAATTTTTAAACAAGAGAATGCATTTTTAGGTCTGTCAAGCCCTTGCACATTGGATTGTTCTGGTTGGGAACAATCTTCTGTCTCTCTCATATGTATATTACTCACTGCCAAGACACTTCTCAAACACAATGAACAAGGTCTCATCCCGATACTTGGAAATAACCTGAGTGGTTTATTTGTAACTGAGTTCTGGCTTGAAGAGAGCTCAGGTCCAGTTTCTGAAAATGGTAAAATCACCCATTTGGAACATCTGATAATCGGGGTGGAGATCTAGCATTGATAAGTAAATTATCACTTGCGATCTCTAGTCTACCCCTTCCTGCAATTTCTTTGGCTGTAGTGTTTTTAATTAACATTACTTGTTCTACTTCTTTTCTTTTTTTTTTCTTCTTATAAAATCCTGTTGCTGTATCGCCTTTCTACTCCTATTGATACATTCTTATAATCCTTTATGAAAATAATTGCACATTTTTGTTTTCTGTCTAACAATGTTCTTATATTAGCTGATTTTAATACTCCTTAATTTTCTAATGCGGCCTGTTTGCTTCATTTATATATTTCTCTGCATCAACATGCTACAAGGCCAATACGCTGTGCAGGACATTTGTTTTCTCTATTATGGTTTCTGTTAATGTCCATGAGCCCTTGATGTTACCAAGAACTCATCTTTTAGCTATTCCCTTTTTTTAAATTAAACTTCCCTCACTCAATAAGGCTGTTTTAGTGAAAACTGCTCTGATAGAGGGAAGTGAACTGCATACAATTCCCTCACCTAATATGGTTCCTGTTCTTCATAACACTCTACCACATATTGATGAGAACATTAAAAGGAATGCTGGTTCCTCTTGCAACTGGATCACAGAGACTCTTAATGCAGTGGCTCAGATTAAGCGGAATACACCTTTGAGATTGAAGCTTCCAGCTCCCTGGTTTTCCCTACAGCAGGTACATCCTAAGACTCATAATAAAAATCTAGATGGCCACCGGTATATAACATTTTATTCCACAAATGAAGTTCATCTCAAAGCTGCCCTCTGCTGATATGAAACCAAGCATTTGCAATGCAATAGGTCTTGCATTAACGAGACTTTGAGCTATTGGAACTGTAAATGTCAATAGCTTAAATTCTCGCAAATGCGAGACCTATTGAAGTGTAAATATTGTATGTTCTAAGCGTTCCATGCTGTGCTTGCACTTAATTGAGGCCACTTCTCTTTCCTTAGACGAGCCACGTCTAAAGAAAGGGGCGTGACCTGTATTAAGTACAAGCGCTGCACGGGGCACTTGGAAACAATGTACCTAAAAAAATAAGCAATAGGTTTCGCATTTGCAAGAGTTTAAGCTATTGTCATTTACAATGCCAATAGCTCAAAATCTCCTAAATGTGAAACCTATGGCATTCCAAAGAAGCGGCTGCCATTGTCCCAGCTGCTTGGAAAGTGGAAGTGTACATGCTACCCTGAATGTTGCTGAAAAGCACGTCGTACCTGCAGTAAGACAAAACTCACTAAAGAAATAGTGCTTACAGACTAAATAACACAGACGGTGTGACAGAAGTAAAAGGGCTAGCCCTCATGGGTGGTTACAAATAAAGACAAGGCGGTACTAAGGAGGGACTAACAAGTCGATTACCGAATCAGAGGCCAGCATTTACAAAGGGCAAAAACACAAGCCAATGAAAAATATGAGCGGAGAGTGGGCAGAGCTTCAAGTACATACTCTAATACAGCATTTCTCGCAGAGCAGGCATGCGCTGCCCAGGCTCGACCTAAAAATGGGAATGACCAGAGCAGCATACTATCAATCTCAAAAACACCCTGACAAAATCAGGGATGTTTTTTGCATTGTAGTGGTCTTCCTAGTTCCAATCAGTGTGCAAATGTAATCCTATCATTGCACAATCTACACTTTAATCTTTCAAGTTATTTCAGTAATTCTTCCTCTGTGGTGATTGGGTCTGAAAAGGAGACTCCTACCCACTTTTTTATTGCCTGTTATAATGTCATTCTGTGAAGTCGGAGAAATACAATTTGGGCTATTAAAGCTGGCTAAACATTGACCCCTTTGTTTATGGGTCTCATTAAGAGGAGGATGAATAACAGTATTGTGCTTAACCATTTGAAACCATATAATAATTCCTTATAGAAGTGAAAACTTTCCATTTGCCAGGTTCTTAATAAAAAAAAAGTGCCTACTTTGAATCCAGCAATCAAAGATAGTTTTAGGCTTATTTCTCTACTTACTTTTGAAATCGCAATAATGGAAATGTTTTGAAGAAAGAACTCTGTGTTTTTAGAAGAAAATAAACTTATTGCGCAAACTCACTATATTTACACCACAGCTTTTCCCAGAGGGATGCCTGGTCCAGTACTTAATGATTGACCTGACCCTGGTCAAGGTGGCTTGGCTGCATTGCTGTTCTTAAGTCTTTCAGACGATTTTGATACAGTTTCTCATTCCTTTCTTTTCTGACCCTTCTCACAGAGTCCCACTTTCTTCAAACTATGTCTCATTAGGAAGAATTGATTCCTTCTATTTTTTTTGCCTAAGCAGGTGACACTCACCTGTATGTCAAGCTGGCGACAAGTATGTCCGAAGACGGTTACATTTTAGAAATGTCGATTGGCTGCATTCTTAAATACACCTTCTTAATTCTGACCTCAATAGATGCTAGTGTCTTTGCTAAGCTTGAGTACACGTGGCCTGAGCATGAGGTTGAATGTGGTTCTTCAGCCGTGTGAGAAGTCCGCTTCATTTATTACCTTGCATATATCACAAACATATGGTCACCCTTTCTTGTTTCTATTGTCTTTAAGTGGGCAGTAAGATTCTCTTTTTTTTTTTTGCTATCTGCTTTCCGTAGGAACATAATTCTTATCTTATTTTTGCTTGGACGTCCTTCTTAGGTGAGGGACTAGCTCTAGTTGGTTTAACATTTAGCAGCCTGTATTTAGTCAGGCCCTAATTTATGATCCCATCCCATAATTCTGCCCATTTGGCTTTCCTTCGTTATTTTCATTTAGCAAAAAAGGTACATTTTCGAAGGAACTTTACCTTTTTCACAACGTCTTTTACAAAGAGAGCCCTCCTTTTATTGGTAAGCAATTTGCCCGTTGTATCCAGATTAAAACTCCCAAGTCCTTCAGTACAAATCTCCTGATGCATCCAAAGGTTCATTAAATATGTCTTGGGGATGGGTCTTTTCTATGTTTCTTACCAATGCTTGGAACTCTCTTCTTACCAATTCAAGAGCTATGGGTAATCATAACATTTTTTGGTCTGGCCAAAGGCAGCTTTAGCTGGCTTGCCAACCTCTTGATTTCCCCAGAAATACATAATACATATTTAGGGATTCTCGATCAACTCTTTCACCATTTTTCTGTTCCAGTGTCGCTCTAATTATTCTCTCTGTCACCAGAGCCTATCGCATCATAATGCCAGAGCTTTGATTAGCGGCAAGAGGAAATGAACAGGACATAGCTAGTTCAAGGTAATAACTTGGCATCATATGAATCTTTGGTCGTGGTGTTGTCCCTTCACTTCTTTAATGCTCCTTCCTACAAAATTCCTGGTAACCTACCCTCACTATCCATTTTAGCTACTTGGGGTGTATTATTAAAGCAAGTGTGTGGTCGTTGAGTTTGAAGTAATAAGTGATAGATGCTAACCTCTCCACCAAAAAGGCTTAAAACAACCACTACTGCAGCATTGATACGCCCTTGTAGGAAAGTGCCCCCTTTTGACATTGTCACCCCCTACTCTTTGCCTGTTAAATGATGTGATTTCGACTGAAAGTGCACTGGGTTTCTGCTGTCCAGAACCCCAGTGCCCTTTCCCAAAACTGTACAATTGTATCACCAATTGGCAAATTGCACCCTCTGTAAAGTCCCTAGTAAATGGTGCCCTGGTACCTATGGCCCGAGGTACTAAAGAGGACCCCCAAGGGCTGCAGCACGAATTGTGCCACCCTAAGGGAACCCCTCACCAAGCGCATGCAAGACTGCCATTGCAGGCTGCGTGTCTTGGTGCAGACAAAAGTGAAAACATGACTCGCATCCCTGTGTGCCATGTCCCCTACCACTTCATATGATACTTGTAAGTCACCCCTACAGCAGGTCAGACTGCCCTAACTAAGGCAGGGTGCTTAATACTATATGTGAGGGCATATATGCCCATGTGCTGGTCATTTCCATTACTACCAGTACTAGTGAAGCCATTTTAAAACATGTGCTGGACACTGGTAAACGATTTCCCAAGCTACGTGATGGCTTCACTGAAAATAGGGATGTTTGGTATCAAACATTTCGTATTAGTAAACCCACATTGACGCCAGTGTTGGAATTTTCTATACATGCACACAGAGGGCACCTCAAAGGTGCCCCCTGAAAACCTATCAGCCACTTGTGTGCTTGCGGACTGGTCTCTACCCACCTTCCACCCGAGACGCTGTTCTGACCTCTTAGGGTAAGAGCCTTTGCTCTCAGGAGATCCAGAACAAAACCATATCCAAGAAGATGGTGTAACGACCCCGCCCACAGGATGACCTGCTGATTAGCTTCCTTGGGTCAGCTAGCTTCAAAGAAACTGCTGCCTTTGCAATGCGAATCTTGCTCCCCTCGAAGGAGAGCAAGCCAGCCCCTACTGCAGAGCCCCCTTAGCCGCTGGACAGGCAGGAAAATTAGCTAGTCAGGTAGGCGTGCCACCTCCAGGCTAGTACCACCTCTAAGGTGGGCTACTGGGAGAGTGACATGTTTTTTCAGAAGTAGCGATCTATGTTGTGGCATACTTGTGGATTCAGGGACAGGGTTATGCCAGATTCCCTCAGGAAGTGGTCATATAGGGGGTGTAGTGACCCGAAGGGCTAGTAGCCCATTGGCTACTGCCCTACACTCCCCTAACACCCCTAAATTCAGTATTTAGGGAGGTGCCTGGCCCCAGAGAAGCAGATTCTGATGAGCTACGAAGCAGGACAAGAAGAACTGCAAAAGTAGTATATTGAAGAGAATGCCTGCCTTTGCCCCATGGCTGCTGTCCTGTCTGCCATTTTCTGTCGAACCTGCACGAAAGAAGACTCGTCCTGCAGCTGTGTGCCTCCAAAACCTGGGAGGGCTGCCTGCCTTCAATAAAGACCAAGACCTCTCGAAGAACAGCGAGCAGAACTTTTCCTTGCATCCTGCAGAAACGGCAAAAGAAAAGACTCTGAGGCCTCAAGAACCGCCAAAACCCGACACCTGATGTCACCACTAAACCCGGCGCCTCTGGCCGGAGTTGAAGTGGGCCACCAGTGCCAACAAGGTTCCCCAGCCCTCCAGAACTCTAATCCAATGTGGTTTCATCCCTCGTGGACTCACTGACTTTACCTGCAGCCACTGCATGCAAGCGCCCTTGACCGTGACGGCTCCTAGTAAGAGAAACTCTACACCTAAAGATGCCTCCACATCCGTCGGCCCCCCCCCTCTGTGGAGAAGAGGAACCCATGTGTCCCTACATCCCTGAGCATCGCAAGCTTTGAAACCTCCCCACTTTAGTTCACACGACTGACTTCCTATCCAGAACCTGCAGCCTCTTTTTACAGTGGCCAATCCTCATTGAAACCTATTGGGCTCCCGATGCTTTTTTGCACTCTGCACCCAGCCGCCCTCGTGCCATTGTTGGTGTACTATTGGTGCTGCCTTGGACCTTGCCGACCACTCACCTTAACGCCAGCTTGTTCTTCCTTCTATAGGATAATATTGCAGAACTCAAAAATTGCGCTATGTGACCTCTTTTCAACTGAAAAGAATTTATATTTAAAAACATACTACCTGAATGTTTTTTTTTCTGATGCCTAAACCTATATAAAGATACTTGCTATTTGTATAAATTGTTGTAGATCTACTTGAGTCGTGTTGTCATTTATTAATAATTGTGTATTTTCAAATGTCTTTCACTCCTCTGTGTTAAGCAGAACGCTTCTCGATCACACTACTCCCTAATAGAGCACTTTGGGATTGCATAGCAAGCCCCTGTCCAAACTTAAGGGAAACCCTGGACTCTTTACACTGTATATTAACTAATTGATATATAACATAAAGAGCTAGCTTCCTATACCCCTCCTCTCTTTGAGAATAGAAGTCACCATGCCCTTTGATTGTTCAGTATTCAAAGCCCCAAGGCTTTAGTTGCTTATTACATCTAAAACCTGTGCTAGGGGATCACAACAGTTAATACTCTGAAGCTTGTGAACAACAAAGCAGTTTGAGCTGATCTCTAGTGCACAATGGAGAGTTTTCCAAAACGTAGCCCCTAGGTAAGCAAATGTGTATACACAATGCCGACATTACTGAATATTTGGCAGCAGCAGGAGTTTAGAAAAAGAATAGCAAAGTGCTTTGGAAGGAACATAAGGACTTAATATATGCTATAGAAAAGTAGGGACAGTGTGGTCAATAGCCCTTGGGAATATGTACAGTCCTTTTAATAATGACTGCTTTGCAGTGGGGAGCCAGGGTAATTTGTCAAGATGATTAAATGATCCTGTTGTTCTGCTTTGCTTGACCTTTCCGGGTGCATATACTTTCTTCCCTAATAAGTTCTTTCGATCAAAAGGCATGTCTATAAGACTATCATTCGAAAACTCAACTGAATGGATTCAAGTATGTTTGTAGAGCATTGTGCTTGATCTCGTAGGTATGGAGACAGCATTCATTGTTATGGCCTATCTGCACTCTTAAGTTCAGTGCTTTGTTAGAATTTGTCTTCTTCCACAGATCATAAAGCAGCCACTCTAAAAAGGAGTCTGAGAAAAATATTGTGGTTGAAGTACTAAGCCAGCTCACATTTGTCATGCCTGGAAAAAGACCCACCGTGGTGTCCACAGTAGGCTGCAAATGGTCAGCCTCTTACTCATAAATATCCTGTTTGTCTTGAGTACTTAGAAAAACCCAATTTCTTATGAATCAGTAGCATGACCAAGCTGTAGCCCGTAAGAACTTCTGTCCCCAAAAGTTTTTTGCCTGATTTAATTCTTAGAGGGCTCCCATTACTGGTTTTAATTTTTATGTCTTCCCCCGATTCCGGTGTCGTTAGTATCCACATTTGCACCTTGACCACTCTGAGGTCTATTCTAGGAAGCAGTGCTTGGCCAATAAGTTACCAAGGGAGGTACTAATACAAGCATTCAGAGGGGCTTCAGACCTGAGTGGCACCTGGCGATGCAGAGATGAACTAGTGATCTGGCAAAGGTTTGTCAGAGTTCAGCTTTATTGAGGTCTTTGGGCATCTGCAGAATTGGGACATTCACTACCAGGAGTTCTCACACTGCTCAAAACTAGCTGACTGTGAATGAAATAGTACATGCAGTATTTGTACTGTGAGGATGAAAATAACTTCAGTGGTGCAAAGGAGGATTTCTTGACCAGTGCCTCTAAGAGCAGAAACCAAATGTGATGTCTTTTCTTTCTTTTTTCTTGCGGCAGCTGAAATAGGAGGGTGAGTGGTGCATCTAATGTCTTTACAGTACCTTGTCTCAGATGATGCTTGTTCTGTGACTGCTGTGATCTGCTATTCAAGGGGTAGTCACAACAGGTCCTCAAAATAATGGAGAGCCTGCACCTATTTTTTCTTCCTTACCCCAAATAGCCTTTGAATGTATCTGAAGGTAGGTATTACACATGGTCCTAGTTGAGCTAGTTCTAATGGGGATCCATCACAAATCGTCAGAGCTTTCAAGAGTGAAGCGTTTCACTCCTTTATGTTAGAAGTAGACCTAAAATCACTAAAAAGCCAGAAGACCTGTGAAGCTGTATTCATGCTGCTGTAACTTGTGGAACAGGCATGGGGGCATTGGTGGCACCCCTATTCACCTTTGGTCTTTCCACTAATGATGCTTCAACAGCTTCATTTCTGGAGCCGTTCCACCTTTACCTAAAGCCCATTAGTCAGGGATAGTAAAAACTCCTTATATCAGTCTTGCATCTTTCTTGCTTCTAGATGAGTGATCTGTGGAAAGTATTAATCTCCAGACACCGGACTGATTGAGCACCGTCTTTTAATCTGGAATAGTAGGCACATGGTTTGCGTCTAGCAAGTAATGTATTTGCAAACAGTAATTTTGAAGGCATGCTAAATGAGTGCAGTTAATTTGTAGTATAGAACTGAACATCTGGATGCCTGCTGTATGAGGTTCTTGCGTACAGCAGGGGTTTAGGAGGTATGGCATATGGATAAAAGACGTGTTTATAGTAGCACATAATGACCTACAACAAGAAAACAGGTGCCTAACCTTAACATATTGTCCAGTAGAAGATGCTTCTAAACATACCACTCCTTAATTCATTGTTTCTTTTGAAACTGTAGGAAGTATTTGAAATCAAATTTGTCTAAACTAAGCTTTATTGGCAAAAGCTAATCTATATGCACACTGGCTGGTCAGGCTCAAAGAGAAAGCATGGTCTGGCATTTTAAAGGTGTCAGCACAAAGCTAGAATTGTGTATGATTGTGCTCATGAAGGTATTTAATGGCAATACAAGTGTCCTAGTTAGAAGCATTATTCTGAGCGTGATTAATGCAGTTCTGTTGACTGCACATCATTGTAATTACAAATAAAGGCCACAAATTCTGTTTCCAAACTCATGCCGTACTTTGAAACCCCACACTTTTTGATCTATGAAATTGGAGGATCTATGGAAAATCGTTTATGGAGGTATTTTGCGCTATATTACATAACTTTGAAAACCATGTTTACTTATTATTTATTTTTAATGTGAACAAATTTTATTCAGTTACATTAAATCGAGTTGGATCAATACAAAGGGATAAAAGAGTTTCATCACGCTGCTGATATTAGTCATCGACAGTCATATTAATGAATATACATTGCCATTCACGGCTTCTTGCCAGATGTGTCCTCCTTCTCAAAGGGCAACTGTATTTATCCATCGTATCAGAATTCTCAGGAGAACCGTGCTCTATATCCCTATAACGGGAATCGACTTCTCAAGTGTCCGTACCAGTCCTCACTCATATCCACCACAACAGCCAATGAAATAACAAAGCCCCCCACCCCTCCCCCCCTCCAGGCATGTCGCTCCATCATCTAGCCCTCAGTGGAGAATAGTATTTAATCATGTAGGACATCTGGCTCCATACTTCAAGTAAGAAGGTAGCCACATACGGGGGGAGCCACTCTACAGTACGTGCTTGCCAACCCCCAAGTTACCTGCTCAGGTAGGGCAATGTTCAATCCCTATACACAATTTTCCTCACTCAGGGGGTGGTTCGGTATCATCAGTCGGGTGTTTGAGTAAGTCCACTAACGTCACCCATGCTCTCGCCGTGTCTAGCACTTTTTCATTACTGGTTCTCTGGGCCATTTGTAATCTAGAAATCCCTTCACAGTCAGCCCATTTTGTGAATTCTCACAGCCTTCTTGAGGTGTTAGGTGCACTAGTCGCCTTCCAATGACTGGTAATTTCTCGCTTAGCCAGGACTATTCCCAGATCAATTAATTTGCTGGTAACTTTATTGCGGGAAGTATGAGGGAACCAGTGTAATAAGCAATACCTCGGGGTCAGAGTGCTGTCTCTATCCCTTATTTCACCCAGTTTAGCTGATAATGCTCTCCAAAACTCTTCTAATAATGGACACTCCCAGAATATGTGCAAAAATTCGGCGTTTTCTAGCTTACACCGCGGGCAGACTGTTCCGGTCCCAAAAAATTCATTAATTTTGTGCGGGGTGAGATACGCTCTGTGGAGGGCATAGAATTGGATTAGCTGTAATCGTGCGTTTCTGGAGCACTTCCACGCTCTTTCTACCAGTACCTCCCACAACATCTCCTCTATGGGCATCCCAAGGTCTGTTTCCCATTTGACACGCAGGCTCTCTAAGGGGCGCCCGATCTCCTAGGTAAGCCGCCTATATAGGCAGGTGACCGCTTTGACCATCCCGGCCGCTGATACCACATACTGGCATGGGAGAGAGGTCGGCGGTTCCGCCATCCCCTTTTTTCAATGCATACGGATGGCTGCTGTCAATGCGGCATGTAAGAGGAAGTCACACCTGGGCAGTTCGTACCTTTCTAATAGATCATTATAGGGTAGTAGGGTGTTGTTGTCCTCCTAGAGGTCCCCAATAGTGGAGATCCCCGCCTCTTCCCAGTCCCGTAGTCTCTGCCAGTCTCCCCCATGTGGCAATGCCTCGCAAACCAGCAGCGGAATCTCAGGTGCAAATGGGGGTCCCAATTTGGCTCTTTTACGGTCTTGGTTCCAACAGTGCCGCATCACCCACATATCTCTCGGAGCACTAGAGACAGCTGTATCAGGTCCGGATCCATGCCCCCGTGGGCCTCCCCAGTACGAAGTCTCCCCGCCAATCATTTTGTGAACCATTGTAGTTGAGCTGCATGGTAATAGGCCTCGAAGTCAGGGACTGTGAATCCTCCCTCCCGCCTAGGTCTCGACATGGTGGTGAGCGCTACTCTGCGCCTCCCAGAGCCCCATAAAAATCCCGTAATCATGGTATTAAGTTGGGTAAAGAATTTTCGCGGTATCCATAGTGGTAGTGAGCCAAAAATAGTAAAGTAGTCATGGTAGAGTGACCATCTTTAGCAGCGCCACCCTTCCCGCCACTGATAGCGGGAGGGTCCCCCAAAATTGCTCCTGGTGGTTCGTAGTGCTCGTCCGACATTACCTTCCAGTAAGTCGGAGGTTGCGTGGTAAATACGTACTCCCAGGTAAGTCAGGCAGTTACTTTCCCACGTCACATCCAGCGCGCCCGGTGGATCACCTCTCCCACCCTGAGCAGGAGAAAGGCACGTCTTATTCCAGTTGACTTTGATGCCCGCCACTCGCCCCAATTTGGCCAGCAGTTCACTAGCGCCCCTTAGCTCATCTGTAGAGTTGGCGAGAAACATTAGGAGATCGTCCGCATATAAGGCAATAAAGTGGGACTGACCCATCCCGTCCAGGCCCCAGTAATACTGCCCGGATCGCGCATGGACAGCCAGAGGTTCCACTGCCAGTGCGAACAGGAGGGGAGATAGCTGACATCCCTGTCTCGTACCTCTGCCCACAGTGCAGGTCTCTGATATCACGCCCCCCGTGCGCACCCTGGCAGTGGAGTTATTATACAATATTGCCGTCCAGGCCACGAATCCCTCGCCCAGCTAAAAAGATATGACCGTTCGAGACTGTCGAAGGCCTTCTCGATGTCAATCGACAGGATGCACGCCTCATCCCTGTCGCGAGAGGGACCCTCCAGCAGTCGGCGTATATTCATGGCCGTGTTCCTGGATGGAATAAAACCCTCTTGGTCCATATGCACAAGCGTTGTCATCCGTATCATCAGGCGGCTAGCTAGAATGCAGCTTAATATCTTGTAATCTAAGTTGAGCATAGCGAGGGGGCAGAAGGCGGTGCAATCCCACGCTGATTTATCTGGTTTGAGGAGTGGTACTGCTTCCCTGATTGATACAGGCAAGCAGCCATCCTGCTTTGATCTATTATAGAGTGCTAGCAAGCGGGGAGCCAAGATATCTGCGTATGTGGGATAAAACTCAATTGGAAGCCCATCTGTTCCAGGGGTTTTGTTTTTGGCCATGTGTTTTATGGTCCCCCCGATCTCACCCAGTTCTATATCCCGACCTAAGGATTCTGCTTCGTCTGCCTCAATTTGGGGACGTTCTATATCCAAGAATCCCTCCCCCTCCAACATCAGTGGATACAGTTGGCTCTGAGACAGGGTAGTATAGTATTCCAGGAACTGTGCATTAATAGCTTGCTGTCCGTGATGGGTTACTCAATCCCTCCCTCGTAGTTCTAAGATCGGTGCCCCTCTGCGCGCTGGTTTGGCCAGCCAAGCCAGCAGCGCCCCAAATTTGTCCCTCTCAGCATAGGCCCGAGCCGCGTACGCCCTGTGATCAAAGCATCTCAACCGTTCTACTTGGACCGCCAGTTCTTCCCTGGCTCCCCGAAGTCTGTCCTCCTTTTCTTGTCTATTTCTTTCCACATCCTTGAGCTGCTGTTCCGCTTTCTGTATATCGTTTAGGAGGGTCATGTGTACCCCTACCGCTTCTCCAATACAGTGGGCTCTTATGACTAAATTGAAAGCATCCCATTCAATGTGAGGGCTGGTGGCCGTGTTAGTACTCCTCTATAGCAGTGCCTATTGTGGTTCTAAAGACCTGGTCTTCTAATATTTCTGGTTGGAGACTCCAGCTAGGGATTGTGGGCCTAATTTGCACCCAGTTCAGGGATACCAGAAGGCAGTGGTGGCTGGTGACATTTGAAAGTGGTGGGGCGTAAAAAAAGGGTCTAAATGTGTTTTGTGTCATAGCGAGCCTGATTGACTAAAGGGGAACTGCAGGACCCTCACGCCAAGGAAATTTTGAAGAACAAAAAAAAAAGGCCCAAAGGATGCAGGTTAAACCACATTTCAGAAAGCAAGAATATTTATAAAAGTAGGTAGGATATGTAGACTTGAAATAATTAAACACATTTAAAACTGTCCCATATCGTGCTTCATTCCTGCTTGCACCCGTGCCATCCATTTAGCCTGACTGCATTATTTTAAAAGAAAAGGGAACATTGGCGTTAGCCGCCTGACCTTATTGCCAAAGAAAGATGAACTATATGTCACCTCAGGTCGCCATTATGGCCAAAGATTGGGTGGCGAAAACAGTGACCAAGTCTCCATAACCACACTCTCTCAGATGCATTGAATTAGTTATATAGCGCCACTCATACCAGTGCAGGGTGTCTGAGCACTTTGCATCACACGCATATTACACACAGACATTCAATCATACATGTGTAAATCACTGTGTAGGAAATGTTACGTAAGCCAAAGGACTAAAAGTGTCACATGTCATCCATACTGGTAGGCAGCATAGTTTAAGAGTGCTTGGTGTGGAGAAGCACAAACTCAGAGTCGAAAAAGAAACAGCATAGTTGGGAGTTTTCTTTAATAATAAGAATCGATTTCTAGCCAAATTAACCCTTTTTGCAACATTGATCAATGTTCTGTACTTTGCAGCGTGTATGCAGTTCTAGGATGAAAGTTAATACCTCACTATTCTATATTAGGACTAAGGACTTTAAATTATACATTGCAAGTAACCTGCATTTTCGCTATGTAGAGTGGGCGCCGTGGGCGGTGCTGCTCGAGGGCATGGGGGGAGTGGCTTGCCCAGTGTTGTGCATACGGACTGTTTGATCGGCCCCAGGGCCAAACTTTCAAATAAAACCTTTGGTTTTACACAGTGTTTTTATCCGACTACTAAACAATACACCCTCACCCTCTCTCTAACTGGAAATTGGTGCTAAAAGTGAAACATACTACTTGAGCCATCTTGTAAAAGGAGAGGGCTCTAAGGACCTTCAGCTACCTACTTTTTCCAACACAGATGAACCGTAGTGCCCAAGGCTTCCCTCGAGATTATGTGAAATTTAAACTACATCCTCAAGGTTTCATGAAATACACATATGTAACATCAGGTAAAATTTTGCAAAGTTTTGTAAACTGCCTACTGCGGCCATTCTTGCTAGGAAAACTATACATGAGAATTTCTCACAAAAACGTTTTGCAATACAATTCTCAACCTGCTTTTTTATTTTTTGTAAATTAAGGTTTCCCTTCTGGAAAATCGACTCTCTTCTGTGATTTTTATCTTGTTTTCATAAAATAAATCTTCTCAATCACTTCAAAGTAAGCAACGAAGGAAAGAGCTATGATCTTGCAGAGTAAAGGCTTCACATCCATGCATACCCACGCCCAGGAGTGTGTTCTATTTGGCTCGGGTGTTCCATTACTAACCTAAATGAGTTGGAAAAATTATGGCCCTTGATCTTGACCATTAGCTACGTGATTTGTTTTCTGCAAATAGATGTTTTATCCCAAAAACGATGGTTAGCTTGATTTCCCTTGAATATCACTTTTCAGTTAAAAGTAGGTCAAAATTCTCTGCACATCTTCTGAGCTGATTCATAGTATGTATTGGGATTAATATAGTGCAAACCTTGGAATTAAACAAAGGAACACTGTGAATTACAAGAAGGGTAAGGAGACTCTCTACAAGACCATGCACATCAAGTGGGGATTACATAAACACATTCTTATCACCTTAAGTTGGCATTTTTAGCCACAGGGAGGTTGTGATTTTCCCAAAATCACATGATTAGTCAAGAGCCGAGGCTAGGATTTGAACTTGTCACCAAGTTCCAAAGGCAGTTGTTCTAGCCTCAAGGCCACATCTCCCTAGGATTTGTGGCTATTTCCTTCAGCACTTTTATACTCATTCAACTGGAAAGCTGAACAAAATACAGCTGGTATTCTGAACTTTTATCAGTTCTAGGTGTTGTGACTGAGTTTTTTAAAATTTATTTATAAACTTTATTTTTCATTTTGCAATAAGAAAAACATATCGTCAATGATACAGCATACAGGGTCATACCGTCTTTTGTGTTGTTGATACTGGGGTACAGGTTGCAGCATTGGAGATAGACAATCACAATAGGGGTACATAATCATCCTTGTATTTAATACAATGAGGAACAGGGCATGGGGTAAACCAAATACATATGGGCTGTACACTTATAACATTCTCCCGGCCTCCATTATCAAGGTGGTCTTCCTCATCCGACCCACTCTCCACGCTCTCTGGAGTGTTGTGAGCAGATTCGTCCCCCTCCGTTAACCCTGAATTACACAGCTCTCGCCATTCCATCAGATCAGCTTGTAGTTTTTCGTCCCTACGTGTAAGTTTCATATGGGCTTCTTCGGCTAGTGTCCATTCACGCACATCCTTGAGCCAGACCAGCAACTCCGGACCTCTGTCCCATCCATGTTATGGCTACCCTATGTCTAGCTAACACTAGCATTAATTGTAGTAATTTAAAGGGCAGTTACTGTTTCTTAGGCTTCCGTATGTATGCTAATAGGCAGTGCAATGGTTCTGGCCTCAACTGAAGGCCTGTGGCTTCACTTATCCTGCGGACCACTCCCACGTCCAGAACTGCCTGACCACTGAACACTCCCAGGCCAGGTGAAGAAAATTCACGTTCTCTGCGGCGCACCTCGGGCCTCTACTATCCCTGTCATGTGAAATGCGTTTTAGTGTTACCGGCGTTAAGTAAGTGCGATGCAAGATATGATAGTGTGTTAATTTAAATCTAGCATTGCAGGAGACGGTGCGGGTAAGAGCGCCTATATATGCCCACTGTTTCTCTTCCAACTGGGTGCTTAGATCTTTCTCCCAGGCTGCCCTAGACGGTGGCACCGGAGGCTTGGAGTCTTGTTTCATGGCGTTATATAGGAGGGAGACCATTCTACGGCCATTTCCGCACGTAAGTAGGATATCTAATGTTTGTGTCGGTTAGGGGATGTCTGGGTATTGAGGCCAGGTGACCTTTACCACCTCCTGGAAACCTCTATAGTATAGGAAATGCCCCTGCCTTAGACCAAAGCTCTTATCCGCCTGTTCATAGGTTATAAATGTCTCATTGGGGAAAAGGTCAGCAAGTACCTCACAACCGCCATCTCTCCAGGTCTGAAACGACGTGTGTTCCCATTTCTTTGAAGGGGGCCAGTATCCAGATCTGCAACTCCCTATGGAATGGTGCTTTTCCGAAGACCCTCTCCACGAATCTCTGCCAGATGTCAGCCATGTGTCTCACCACATAGGGGAGAGTCGCCTCCGCTCCCCTTCCCTGCATTAGTGCATTGTGAAGTGTCAATGTATCTGCCCTTCCAGCCAATAGGCGTTTTTCCCAATTGTCTGCTTCTGTCAACCATTGGGCCGCAGGTTGTAATTGAGCGGCGTAATATGTCAAAGCGTGGAGCCTCCAGACCACCCTCCTCATAGCTGCGTATAATAGTGTTGAGGGCTACTCTCCTCCTTCCGGCCCAGAGCAGTGACGTGAGAATCCTATCCAGTGTTTTGAAGACGCGTGCCGGTAGCGGGCAAAGTGAGTTCTGTAATGCTTATAGGGTTCTTGGGAGCATCACCATTTTAGAGATGACCAGCCTGCCCATCAGTGACAGTGGAAGGGTATTCCAAAATGTCACGAGTTCTGTAGGGACGTGAGCACCCGATTTATATTCATGGCCAGCGCCTGTGTGTCTGACGGCACAAACTTTATCGTCAGGTATTGGAACCCCACCCGCTCCCATCTAAGTCCCAGGTTCGGGAGATTTTCCAGGGGCACCAAAGTCAGTCCCGCCAACGGAAAGATAAGCGATTTTATTACGGTTACGCCCCAACCCAGATACCTTTCCAAACCTATCCAATTGACGCAGAAGTTCAGGTACTGCTTCACGAGGGGAGGCCAAATAAAAAAGCGCATTGTCTGCATATAGGTAGATAACATGTCTCTTCTCACCCACTCTGATTCCCCACTGATCCAATTCCGCTCTCACCAGGACCGCCAGTGGTTCTATGGCTAGGGCGAACAATAGGGGGCGAAAGTGGGCACTCCTGGCGAGTGCCCCTACCCAGCTGCCACTCTTCTGAGCGCCCCCTCGTTTGACCCTCACGTGAGTCTCTGTATACAGATCCATCGACTGAGTCCGGGTCCCAGCCCCACAACCCGGAGCACCTCCAAGAGGTATCCCCAGTCCCGACGTATCGAATGCCTTGGCTAGATCGATGGAAACAAGTACCATCTGTTCTTCTCGACTATGCACTTCGTGCATAATATGATTAAGCCGTCGTAAGTTCATGGCCGTGTTCCGGCCTGGAACGAAGCCACATTGGTCCCCATGCACCCAGTGCGGCATATAGGGCCCCAGGCGGGATGTCAACAGCTTACACAGAATTTTAGCATCCGTTTTGATCATAGTAATTGGTCGGTATGACGAAGGCTCATGGGCATCTCCTCCCCGACTTTAGAATCATGCAGATCTCCCCCTGCTTCATGCTGGGTGGAAGGGCACCACGCTCGAAGGCCTCCAGATATACCTGTAGGAGGAGCCGAGGCAGCATGCCCGCAAAGGCCTGGTAAAACTCAGAGGGGTACCCGTTGCTCTCTGGGGATTTAGCCCTCGGCAATTGCTGCAGCGCAGATTGCACCTCATCTAGTGTTAATGGCGCTTCCAGCTCCTTCCGTACCGATTCAGGGACGGAACTAAGGGACAGAGCTTGCAGGTAGGGGAAATAAGCTGTCGCACTAACTGCTGGGTCTGCAGTATATACTGTCTGCAAATGGGACTTCAGGACCCGTAGTAGCCCCACCTCGTAGTGGATCAGGCCGCCAGAAGGTTCACATAGTACCACTATGGTGGCGGGGGTTTGTTCTCGTCGGAGAATCCAGGCCAACAAGCGACCTGATTTGTCCCCTTCCCTGTGTAGGCGTTGTCTGTATTGTGTGAGGGTGTATTTGTCGAGCCTGTCCCAGACGTCTTGGATGCGTGCTCGAATGGCCCGCTCCCTAGTCCCTTCCGCTGCGTCCGGACCGTCTCGTATCTGCGTCTCCAAGAGGTCCCGCTCCTCTGTTTGCAGTTTCCGTTGGAGCTGGTTGCGAACCCCACATGTTAGGCTAAGGTAGGCACCCCTCACCACTGCTTTCAAGGCCTCCCACTTCGTAGCTCTCGACAAATCCAGTCCCTCCCAGCTTAGGTCGATATATTCAGTTATTGCAGTCTCTCAGTGGTGCTTCCCTACAGGGTCCTCCAGTACCTCCGCAGGCAGCCTCCAGGTCCGAGGACGGCCAGCCGGAGCCCCCCAACCAACCACACAGGCCACAGGGGAGTGATCAGATAGGAAACGTGCCTGATGTCACCTCTAAGGACACTGCAATGTCCGGGTTTGCCACTAAAATTCTATCCAGCCCACTGTGAGTGGGGGAGAAGCAAGTGTACAGTTTTTGGGTGGGGTGTCTCTGACGCCATATGTCCAAGGCCCCTATATTCCCCATAACTTCGCTCCTTAACAGTCTCTGGGACCACATGATTGGTAGGACTCAGCGTCTCAGGCACTCGTCCCATTTCTGGAATGTCTGTCAAGGTTTGCGGCGGAGAGTCGCCGGAGTCCAAAGATTCCACTCGCAGGGCTCCATCGTCCCCTACTGTGATTCTCTGTCTTTCTGCTTGGGCGCCGCCAACAGACCAGTTCCTGCGCCTGCCCCTCCAATTCCTCGGTGGCCTGGTCCTCCATGCGCTCCGGGAGCCCCTCCGCTCCTGCTCAGGAAGTGCCTCTCCTCTGATTTCTAGCCACTCCCACGCGTCTTCTGGTGAGTCGAAGAAATTGACTTTTCCCTGGGATATCACCTGTAGTTTAGCAGGGTATAGTAACTTGTACTGGAGATGTAGCTCTCAAAGCTTTTGCTTGATGCCGAGGAATGATTTCCTCTGTTCCTGCTCCTGACTGGTATAGCCCGGGTATATTGAAAATTTTGCGTTGTCATAGGTGAGATCCGGTGTTCTCTTGCGGCTTTCAGTATGCAGTCCCTATCCCTGTAATTCAGAATTTTGGCTATGAGGGCCCTTGGAGGCGCCCCCGGCGGTGGTGGAAGGACTAACACCCTATGGGCCCTTTCCACCACAAAGACCTCCGAAAGTCCACTGGGGCAGAGCTTGGTGCGTATCCAGCGCTCCAGAAAACGCTCAGCATTGTCCTCCTCTGCGTGTTCTGGAATGCCCAGGACCCTGATGTTGCTGCGGCGGGCCCTACCTTCCGCCTCCTCCGCCCGGCGCCCCAGTGGTGCTAGTCAACTGGGAGACCTGCTGCTTTAGAGACGGCACCTCTCCTTGAAGTTGCACAATGTCTCCCTCCGCTGTGGAAACCTTGTCAGCTACCTTCCGCAGGTCCACCCTAATCAAGTTTACGTCGAAGACCGTTTCGATTTGCTTCTCTAGGGCGGTTCGTGACCCCTGAATGGCCTCCAGGAGCTCTGCTCGGGATGGTTCATTAACAGCCTCACCATCCCCTTCCAGGCCTGTTTGTTGTGTGATCCGTTGCGTGGGGAGGCGCTGAGTAGTATATTGAGTGATTTGTGTTGTGGTTAGAAGCGTGGGCTAGCTTATCTTTACCCATTCTGCAGAATAACAGGGCTTCCCGGGAAGCAAGTCCCAATACTCTCTCCGTTGCTCCCAGGGGACAGGGGATTGTTGTCTCGCCACTTATCTCCCCTCCACGGTCTCCTGTTTTATAGGGTTAATGGGATGAGAAACCCCCCACAGGTGCCCAGACAGCGTTGTCCCTGGGCCCACCCGTACTCTGTCGTGGAGATACCCCACTCTTTACCTGCGGCCGAGTGGTACCTGCACTTGCCAGGAGCAGATTGAATTTCCAGCTCAGGTGCACCCCAAAGTATAGGTGAAAGCCCTGCGGGTCCCCGGAGCACCACTGCTACTCCGCCTAAGCTTTTCAAATCCCTTCCAGCGCAATAACACCTCCACCAAGGGGACCCCAGTCTATATCAAGTCTTGATCCCAGAACGCAAAGGCCCTGCCCCGCAGGTCCCTCTGAGCCGCTCACCTTGGTATTACCACTGCTCGGGTGTCTGCAGGGTGGCGACCTGTTCTCTGTGGTCTCCCCTCTCTTCGGCGGGGATATCTGCAGTCTGCTCCATTGTGCTCCCCATCCTGGAGGCGATCCTCTGGCACGGAGAGCCCAGTATCCACCGCGCCGTGCTGCGGCAGTTCAGCAGGGTCCCCCGCATCAGCGGCGCAACCGGCAGCCACAATTCAATGTCCCTGTGGAGTCGACACTGACCCGGGCACTTCTGGAGCGGCTAGTAGGGTTTAGGCAGGCATTGAGAGTTTCCGAGGAATGGGCGCTTCAGGGTCCCCGCCGTCTCAATTCCTCCCATCAGTGGGCTGGTCTCGGGCCAGCAGTGTCTCACCAGCACCGCCCCAGCTCGGTAGCAGGCTCACCGCAACAGGGGCTCCCACTGCACAGGGGGCCCCCACCGCTGGCAGCAGGATCCTTAAAAACTCCGACGGCAGGGACTGCAGGTATCTCATGCCCATAGTGCCAATATCGGCAACAGTTATCACAAAACACATAAGTACATAAATAAAACACACGACACTGAATGTAAGTGGAGAAATATTGCTGCAGGTTTATTAGCATAAGCAATATGCAAACATGGTGGGTTATCTTACGGGCGATCCCAGGGAAGGCCAGCCCCTATGCCGCCTGCCCGTCTGATAAGCCTAGAGTCACCATGGCAACGCCAATTGGTGTATACCAAATGTTGGGAGGGTCCCCCCCTCCCATCCGTGGACCACCAGTCCACTTGCTTCACACGCCCCCCCCCGTGATGGGTGGGCGGAGCATACATGGCAGCCCCCGGTTGCTCAGACCCACAACCGCCTGTCGGATAGCGGGGCGCCGTCGGTCTTCCAGTGGACACGCTAAACATCCCTGGGTATCCTGGCTTAGCACCACGCGGTGCTGCTGCATGCTATACCCCTTGGTATGTGCAGACCCTGGATCGCCCTGTAACTCCTCCACAGCCTTGGGAGTGGCCACCGTCACTACCAGGGCCCCCCCACCAAGGTAGACCTATTTACTTACAACCTGCTGCAGCCAAAGCTTCCCCTAGGTCCAGTAGGAAAAGAACCATGCCTAAACTAGAGAGGTGCACCCCATCTCCCTCCTGGCACCCTGTGCACTTGTCATGTATAAGACCATGCCTGATGAAGCCAAGACCTCTTTGCTCTGCGCAACTGCGCATGGCTCCCGGTAGGACTTTATACCTACAGCATACTGATACCGGGCTTCTCCCAGGTCCAGCCAAAACAAGTCTACGACAAACCTAAAATAGGCGATGGTCGAAAGTTGCCTTTGCATGTCTAAAGAACAATCCCTTTGACAAGACACTCCTGCCTGGCAGTGCCCATGCGGGAGGAGGTAAGAGTTGACAAGCCGGCCTTACTTCCTTACACTCCGTTGGAGTACGCCCATCGTATTCCATCAGTCACCACCAACTGTGAAGCCCTGCCCTCCCAAAATTCTGCTAGTATACCAGGGAGAGACCGGTCAGGGTGACCACAGAGGAGAACAACGTGTAAAAATCTTCTCTAATTGAATACTGGGAAAGCCAATTGTTCTCCTGCTGATTTGTAGCCCAAAAGTGTTACGCCCCTGTTGGAAGGCCACTTCCACAACCTGCATAGCTGCCAGCCAGTGCTGGAGGGCGGGAGAAGTTACCCGGTACCGATACTCGCATCAAAGGTACCTGTTTCGTCGAACTCAAGGGCGGGCTACTAAGTGAGCACCAGGCTCCGCCCTAGTATCCAGAGGTCAAACCCAAGCCCCTCCGAGTTCTGCTGCTTCACCTGCCTGTTAACAGGAATCCCAGGGCAGACCACTGGCCTATAACCCATGCTTGGCCATGCGTGAGCTAAGATACCTCTGAACAGCATGACAACAGGCTAACCACCAGCATTGCGTTCTGACTGATTCGGACCTGCCAAGAAACATGCGCATACCTAAAGCAACTGGCACCATGCCATAAAAGTCTCAATTCAGCCTTCTATGAATGCAAAATGTGCTCTTGTGGCGATCCGTATTAGTGTTCTCTCCAAGCCAGCCGCCCTAACCAGGCAACCCGCACCCTCTTGGCACTGGCACACTCCCGCCCCAGCTGTCCTAGAGTGCCTGGTCGTGTGTGGCCACAACCTATGTTTTATCACTGACGTTATATTGGGGTATGATGACACTCAACTAACTCCTGTAGAGTGCCCGTAGCACCATCGCAAGTATGTCTTTGCCTACTCAGTGTCTGGCTGCTAAGTTTGATGACATTGGCAGCCCAGTCCCGGGCGAAAATAAAAGTGTTACATTTTCTGGTGCTATCGACGGTACCCGTAGCCTGATGGAACAGAATGGAATTCCCTTACTCCTGTTGAGCACGCACCCACAACCAATTGCTCACCATGGTTCAATATCTTCCTGCTAATAATCATTTCCAAGAAGAGTGTTGACAAATCTATGTTCTGCAATGGCACTACTTATCAGCCTGCACCATTCAGCCAGTGCCGAAAAGACCTTTGTCATGCTGCCTGGCCTAATCAATCTGGCCCTGCTCTAGAAGCCCCGCTTCAGCCTTAGGTCGACAGTTCGCCAGTAACATAGCTTAGCAGAGTGTGCTGCAGGGTTCTGTCTCTTCATCCATCGCGACCAATTATGAATCAACCCTCATCTGGCCCTGCAGCAAGCAGGACTAGGACTCAAAGCGGCACACCAGGACTCAGTCACAAACCCCGGAACGGACGTTCTCCCCCCAACCTACTGATCCACAGACCGCTTGCATGCTGCACACAGAATGGCTGAGAAGAGAGGCTGTTGCTTTAAAACCCTTTTAGATGAACATTAGACAGACCCGACAGGGAGCATCATACGAAATGAGGTCGGGACCACCGCACCCGCCTGTGAATCAACCCCGGTGAAATTCGTCATGGCCCCTCCTAAGCCTTGGAGATCACCATCAACAACATGCAGTGGCCAGGTGGCAGGCACCCAGCGGGACCTTCAAATCCCAGATACTCTCCAAGTCCTTGCCGCCTGGTGGCGCTCCCTGCTGCAAGAAACTTGCTGCCCCACAACTCGCCCTTCTTGGCCCGTAGGAAATTAAACGCTGGCATGTGTGATCACCTCTCGAGGGGGGGGGGGGGGGGGGGGGGGCATCAAGGCGAACGAGCGGACAAGAGGGCGAGGAGGGGGCGGAGACAGAATATGTACCCCCTGGCTCCTCCCCACCGGAAGCAGCTAACTGCTGGGGTCTCCCTTGGTCTATCCCAGGGACACGACCTCCCACCCCTGTGCCTTCCTGTGGCACTAAGGCGGCCGCCCTCCAAGGGGCGGGCCGCTGCGCAACCCCCCCCCCCCCCCCCCCCCCCCCCCCCCCCCCCCCCCCCGGGCAGCCTTACATTACACTCCGGCCGCACTACGGCCGCGGTCTCGCGTGGTCCGCGACAGAGGCCGCAGAGCAAGGCCCTCTCAATCCACTCTCTCATCAGGTCCCCTCAGCAGCAAGGGTCATGCAGGGACTATGTGCCTCCCGGGGATAGCAGCCTCTGGCCTGTATGGAGCCGTAAATGAGGAACAGTGCCCCCCCCCTGGCATAAAGACCTTACTGCACCCACGGTAAATACATGGACAAGCAATCGGTGTAGTGCCCCTTCTATACTATCAGTACAATGATTTTGAACATCCATCCTGCAAGCGGACAAACCTCCTATTTACAAGGCAAAGGGTCATTACCCAAAATTAAAGTGGCGACACGACTGATGCTCAGAGATCACCGTTCCCTCTGCTCAAATGACCCCAATGCTCCGCTCGCCGTATCAGAGTCCACAAGACAATAAAACTATTTGCGAAAAAACTGTACGCGTTTAAAGTGCCCCCTGCAACACCAAACCGAAGCAGCCTGCCTCTCCTCCTCTCGCCGCATGAAGCAGAGTTAAGGGCAGCAGTTCCGCAACCGCCACCTCCCGAGCTATGCCAGTAGCTAAAAATAGTGCACCAACCCAGCGGTCCCGCATGCCTCCAATTGCACCTGGGACCGCGGCATGGGAAACCTCAAAAAAGGGGGGGGGGGGAGCACGGGCTAAGAGCACACGACCTAGACTGCCTGCGCTCCCCTGCTACAACGATGCGGACCCTGGAGCCCTCAGTACAATAGCGGGCCAACGCAAGCGACCTCACATGCCCCCGATCATTACTGAGGCCGTACACCGGAGTACCTCCCGGGGTGCAAGGCAGGGGCATAACGCACGCGGCCCACGGCTCGGCCTCAGCACTCCCAATGCCCCCTCGCCTAAATACCAAAGCACCACACAACTTCTGAAACCCGCGAGCGAACCCGGGGCCTCCTGTATGCTAAGCATGTGCTCTCCACTGAGCTACCTCCTTGCCATGAGACGCCCGACGTAATGAACCAAAAGCACCGCAAAGGGCCCTCCCGGCCAGCAACAACACCAGGCGCCCTGAGCACATCACCCCGCCGCTCCATAAACTCTCGCTCTCATCCCACAAAGCACTCACCGGGGTACCCGGAACCACGAAAAACAACCCGACGTCAGACCAGGAGGAACGAAACGGCATCAAGGCGAACGAGCGGACAAGAGGGCGAGGAGGGGGCGAAGACAGAATATGTACCCCTGGCTCCTCCCCACCGGAAGCAGCTAACTGCTGGGGTCTCCCTTGGTCTATCCCAGGGACACGACCTCCCACCCCTGTGCCTTCCTTTGGCACTAAGGCGGCCGCCCTCCAAGGGGCGGGCCGCTGCGCAACCCCCCCCCCGGGCAGCCTTACATTACACTCCGGCCGCACTACGGCCGCGGTCTCGCGTGGTCCGCGACAGAGGCCGCAGAGCAAGGCCCTCTCAATCCACTCTCTCATCAGGTCCCCTCAGCAGCAAGGGTCATGCAGGGACTATGTGCCTCCCGGGGATAGCAGCCTCAGGCCAGACCCGCTCCGACTCTCCCCCCACCTGCAACACTCGCAGCCTGCCTCCTGGCCCGCAGTCTCTCGCAGGTCCAATGCAGCGTGAGATTCACCCCACTCCAGGGGGGCTCCCGGTACTGACGGAGGCACCCTCTGCCTTCCGCAGGATCCCCGGTATACCCGATTGCATGGCCGCCGTCTTTCCGGGCCAGACTCTTCTCAGTCGGGTGGAGGCCGCAGGCCGCGGCCTTGTGTGATCCGTTCCCGCTTCGCAGCTGCCGGGAGCTCGGCTCGGCTGCATAGTCCAGAGGGCAGTATTTTTTCCGGACTCTCCCCCTCTCAAGAGGCCCCCACCGCAAACAGGGCCTCTTCTGCGGTCACAGGGCAGCTGTGGGCGTCTGGGCAAAGGATTTTAAAGGATATTTGCGACAGGCCGGCTGGGAGACGAAGGAGCTCACGTCCTGTTGGCCATGTTGCTTGGCCATGCCCCGCGTCTCTGAGTAATTACCAGTGGCTTAGATTAATTTAAGCATTCCACGTGTTGGGATGTCTCCTGCATGATGTACAGTTGTCTCCTCTGCACTGTGTGCCTGACCTGCAGACCTCTGTGTTTTTAGGTTGATGCCTACCAGACTGCTTTGCTGTCTGGTTGCGAAGACATAATGGGGAAATGATGAAAGCTTTGCGTTTTGTAGCTTAACATTTGTGTGCTTTTTATTCGCTGGCTTTATGCTGTCTAGCACGTCTTTGTCCATCCCGTGGTGCATAGCCACCTCTCTGACTGGCTCCATATATTATTCCATGAGTGCTCACTTTCTGTGAACGTTTACATTTTACGTGAGGCTCTTCACAAGAGGACATTTGTTTTCAGTTGTCTCCCTTGTATGCTAGTTTACAGCACTAAACATGCTGCCTTTCTTTGAAAAGGTTTCCTTTCTCCTATCTTTCTGCTTGATCAATTCTACTTATTTCTGCCACTACCAGTACATCACTCTTGCATGCCTGTGAGGAACAATATTCTGTCTACCAGCATGTTTATTTTGGTCAGTGCTCTTTACTAATAGTCTAACTTAAACAATCCTCTTCCTCAATTTTATGCCCATGCCATAGCTTTTAAATGTTGTTTTTTATCTTTCACAGTTCTTGTGAATATAAAGACAGAGGTCAGATGTTAGGCTTTGTCTTCGAGGGAGGTTGGTGTTTACATTTATTTCTCTGACTGCAAAGTGGGAGGATATATGTGACAATCTTACTTGATACTGGGGTTTGAAAGGAAAGGCTGTAGGATGTAATTTATTTCTAGCAAGCAACACAATGTAAAGGCCTGTAAATTAACTATACATATATTTCAAAATCGGCAGTTTAGGCACAAATAAGGTTCATTTTTGTTTTCTTAAACGTGGTGAAAAAAGATTTTAATACTACAAAAAAAATCAGTCCATTGCCCTCAGTGCAACCGATTTTCACGCATTATCTTTTGTGTGCTGTATAGTTTTCCTCAGTAAACTGTATGTGTGTGCAAATTTAGTGGTCATATCAGTGGAAAATATGTTGTCTGTAAATTGCATGCGGTCCCACACCATGGTTTAGTAATATATTTGGAACACTATGTTCCAGAAGGTATCACCAGATACGTTTTAGC
The DNA here is from genome assembly GCF_964204655.1 of Triturus cristatus. Classification (NCBI taxonomy): domain Eukaryota; kingdom Metazoa; phylum Chordata; class Amphibia; order Caudata; family Salamandridae; genus Triturus; species Triturus cristatus. The sequence continues at coordinate 65,085,455 of NC_140580.1, read as the reverse complement.
CCCACTATTATTGTGGTTCAGCGTGATGGCTAATCCGCATGTGTAACTCTGCAGAGACATCATCTCGGACTGTCTCAGTTTGGATAAACTGAGAACCATTCTCTGGTTAAATTACATCAAACGCATATTTCAGGAACTGGGGTTGGCTTCTGTTTTTTTTGTCACCGAAGAGTATTAAAAAAGATGATAAATCATTGGTCCAGAGCTACTTTTGGGATTTTTATGAAACTAGAAGGCTGCAAACTGAGTTAACGAAACCGTGTTAGTTTTTTTTACAGACATTTTGCTAGTGCAAAACCTTTTATTTATTTGACACTTTGCCTCACGCTATGGGAGAAGGGCCCTTCTTTTCCGTTTTAGGGCTTGTACGGTTTGGTGGCTCATAAGCGCAGGTAACCCAACTCATATGTTGGGGGGGGGGGCATATTTTAACTTGTTCCTCCTATGGGATCTTTGAACAATCGCTATTGCACTGTTTTTTTGCAACCCTTTTAGATACCATCTCAGACGTTTGCACAAACCGCTTTTCAAATCATTGTTGCATAGTGAGGCTTCCATTTCCAATTATTGAATACACCTGCTATTTGCTTCAGTGTATGTTCTTTTCTAAAAGTTGCAGTTAGAACTAGGAAAACCATGGAGGACCCGCTTTGTTGAAACAATATTTATCTGTTTGTCGCTTTTTAAAATCTGTAATTTATGCTTTTTATGATGGTTTTCACACTTTTTACATATTTTATTCAGCACCTTGCACTTTATACTCATGCTGTTAGTCAGATTGCTTTGTGTCTTTTATGGCCAAAAATTGTCAGAGTAAAGATCAATTGAACTGAATGCCACAAGATACTAAATCCTTACCACTCTCCTGTACTTTTTTTTTACCTTTTATTTTTTTGTGTGATACATGGGTTTTACCCAATCTCTGACTCGGTGATGCCAATTGCGAAATGTCATTCACACATGAGCCATTGTTGGTGGTCTTCAACTGTCCTGCTACTACGCAGGTATTGAAGGAAGCATTGTGCTGTATTTTAAACAGCATTTGCCCAAATATCTGGTGCACACTTATCAGCTTTTACTTCAATATATAGTGACCACACACAAGTGCTCAAAAAGAATAGTCCTCATCAATAAAGCATGTATGCAGATTACTGTATCATTTCAAATTTACATCTCAACAGAACAACAGCCTTTGATAGGATATGCTGAAAGTAGCGAGGAGACGCATTCAGAGGACTTTTCAGAAGATTCTAAAACTACTCGGGCGTCTAATCAAAAGCATAATGAACTGCATGCACAAAGATTACTAACAACAACTAGAACAACCACCCATATCCTTTTATCAGCAACGCTTATAGTAAGTCTTGTCAAAGCAGGATATTTTAATAGCACTTTCTACCTTAACTGATCCTGTTCCCAGGCATGCCTAATGTTTACAGATAAGAGGCAAATAGAAATAGAGATTGAGGCCTGAGATTCTATTTATATTCCAATCCAGTAACCAAGTTACTACTTTTGCACACTTGGATCGCTAAAGGTAGTGATAACAAGCAGTGAAGACTTTATCCCAGTTTGTGGTATAAAGGCAGTGCCTCATACAGCAGAGTACTGTCAAATTTGTGTCTCTTTTTAGAGAATTGGGGCATAATTTAAAGGGCAGTGTGCAAAGAAACCCCAAAATAACTCTGACTCAGTTCACATGTACATCCTTCATTCCACCTTCGCCTACCTTGCATCCACCTGTCCCCTACCCTGCTTCTATCACTGCAGACTCGGCCGCTCCATAGACCTTAACGTTTTGGCCACTGGGGACATGGTTTGTTAGTCCCCATGGTGTACTACAGCATCACTAAAAACCATTGGCAAAGTCAGTAGGTCCCTAAGGTGAGACCTATTGACTTTACCTATGTTTGTTCATCTCTTTAGACTGTGTGGCTGTTGGAGCAGTTTCCTTTTCATTTTTGATCTTTTTAAAACGGAATGGTGAAAAGGATTCGGCCAGAAGAGCTTTTTTTGAACATATGCATTTATATTTCTATCAACAAATAACTAGAAGTTAATGTTGTTTCAAAATCCTTTTAAAATGTAAAAATACTTTTTTAAAGAAAAGCAAGTAATGTATCCTAGGATCGTGTGCATAGTTGGAGATATTCACTCTTTATGAATTTCTGTAAGGGGGAGAACAGTTACGTTCATTTTCCATTTGAAAGTGTCTTGCTTAGGAATCTTACAAGTGAGATTGTCCAGAAAATATCTTTTGCTGGCAAACCGCATTAAAGTTCAAGGACTGCTGAAAAAAATACCTTAATCGGAATCATCTAACCAAGATGAAATGTCTTCTCATTTCTCTGTAAGTGTTCGGATTTCCGTTCCAAGTCGACTTTAATTTAGGCCCTGTGCCCCTCCCTGAACACTATGAGAAGTTCAGGTATTTTTTGATTCAGAACATTTGAGCTGGCGGCACATGTTCTACACTCATGTTCTACACTCACATTGCTGCTAGGGTTACTTTATTTTATTTATATGAACTTGAGAACTGTTGTATGCTTTCAACGTTCTCCCTGAGGGCAGCATGGAGTTAAGTTCCAGTTCAGTGCTTGTCTCAGGCTTCAGTCCACTCCTCTCATGAGGTGACTGAGTCGAAACCAATGGACAGGGATTATGCAGAGGAAAGGAAAGAATAGAGCTTCTAAAAACCTACAATGAAAACACTATTGACATATTAAATCTCTTAAAAAAATGTGTATGGTGTCCTTGATCTCCCTAAAATGATTACAAGCAGTGCTGTGAATGAAATATAATAATCTGCTAGTATGTAAAAAAAATAGTTCACTAAGCCGAAAACACTTGCTCTTCTCATGTTTGGTAAATAACTGTCTTTATAACTATCTCAGTTCTAAGTGACATAAACAGATGAATTTGTGCACATGGTGCTATCATTTGTTTACATTCCTACAGTCATTATTTTCTAGCTGATTTCCGTCACTCGTCTTGAAATTAGTTGTAGTAGCTATATTTGTTTTAAGTGTTTCTGTAAGGCCTGCTTTTGAGTTGGGTACCAACAGAAACTCCCCCCTTTGGTGAAGGAAATACAGAGTGCTGAATCTGGAGAAAATCTGTTTGAGTTTCCACCACCATAAGTATATAATATGGTTGAACAAATTCTGTCGTTGGATTTTAGCGTCTTACCACAAAACTCTAAATTGGGCTAATACTTTAATGTCTAACTTATAACAAGTATTTTAACAGTATTAGGTTGACATTTTTTATAGCGCATACACGCAGTATTCGTGTGCAGGTTTACAGACATATGCAAATTTGGAGAGACAGCAACATATAATTACTGACAACCACTTCTACGAGCACCTTCACACAATGTTGCAGAAAACATTCAGACAGACAATCTGACGTGCTATCAGCTATGGCCACTGATGTGTTATTGTTTTGTAATTGCATTTATATAGTGTTTACTACACCTGACGAGCATTGAAGCACTTTAAGCTGGGCAGCACGCTGCTCTGGAATTCAAGGTTTGTGAATAATCCAGTGATTATTGGGGTTAGGTTTGTGCTCTGAAAGAGACCATTCTATGCATTTAATTCAGTGTCTTTGTGGTGGATTAAATTAGTAGGAGTTAGGTGTGATAATTAGTGTGGTGGTTGGAGTTAGAGGGAGCACAACTGGTATCGCTCTGTTTATACTGAGGCCGGAGTGCCAATCGAATATATTACGGGAGGATCGGTGCAAGATGTAGTTAGGGGTTGCGAACAAATATAGTGCCATATCATCCGAGTAGAGGGAGATAGCTATTGGCTGCATTTGGAAGCGCAGCACAGATTCCACGTGCTGCTTTCTGAGCACAGATGCCAAGGAGAGCCCCCGCAGGAGGACATTGCCTGGTCAGCTGATGAGGCGGGATAACGTGCATGACGGCCAACAGTGTCTGGGAGCGGCGGGAGGCATCTGGCCCCGGACTACTGGACTGCGAACAGGGTTTGGCAGCGCTCTGGGGATTTTCCTGATGTGCCTGACCCTGTCATGGCGGCCGGCAGGGTGCCGATCCAGAGAACTTACGAGGGGTCTTCGAGGCACTGCCCCTCGGCGGATCGATCTGCCTCGATGCTGCAGAGATGTGCCCAAGTGCCCCAGCAACCATCTGAAGAGACACAGACTGTGTTGTGCGACTTGGCTCTAGCTGTGGGGATCTGTGGTATGATCGTGGGCACCATCCTGATCATCAAGGGGATGAGGAATGCTTTCTGATGCCGCTGACCGTTTCTGTCCTTCTGAGAAGGCCTCTACCCTCGGCCCACATCCCGATTTACCGGCTAACCACACTGGGGTGCTCACTGCGCATTATTCTACTCACTTGCCCTCACTACCTCTGAGTTACGGTTGCGGCTGGAAGGAGAGTGACACTCTCGCCCTCTTTTAAAACACGCGAACATGGGTCCTGTCCCCTTGCCTCACCACTGCGTAGCTCACACACCCTTTGCATTTCGAGTTATTGAGATAATGGGGGACCGACTGATTTATTTCATACATCAAGGACACGCTCTCCGTGCCTGACCTAAAGACCTCAAGATGGCCGCCTCAGTGGTTCGCTCCATAATGCTCTACTACTCCTAGACATTATAACTGGCCTACGACCTTGATCTTGATCACAGCCCTCTCCTGACCTTGATCCTGCTCACCCTTCTGGACTTTTACTTTGGGATCTTTCCCGTGACCGTGGATACTTAGCTATTTGACCAATGCCTGGTGGAACTACCTGATAGCTAAAGAGGAGATGGGCTGCGGACTCCCCCTCGGCCATCACCTACCCAGCCGGACTTTGGGCAGACTTTTCTTAGTCTCTCCTTCGTACCCGCCTACAACCATCCCCCTTCTCCCTCTATGCTCCTTTCTTTTCGTCTTTTTTAATGTTTTTCTGTGGAGACTTAGCTATTTGGCTGATGCCCGGTGGAGCTACCGGATAGCTATTGAGGAGATGTGCTATGGACTTCCCCCTCGGCCCTCACCTACCCAGCTGGTCCTTGGACAGACGTTCCCTTCGTCTCTCCGACGTATCTCCCCCCTACTCCGTTACTTTTCTTCACTCCATTAACCTAGTCTTCTATGCTACTTAATTGTGTAATTATGTAACTTGTAACTGCTGTAATTTTTGCAACTTTGTGGAACCTTATGTAAAGCGCTCTGATACCTTCAGGTCTAGCCAGCGCTATATAAAACTCTTTAAATAAATAAGGCTTCAAGCACAAGGGTAAATAGAATTGGTGATAGGGGGCATCCCTGTCGTGTTCCTCTATGTATAGGCAATATCTGATGTGTGTCCATTAATACGCACTCTCCTGACGTGTGTCCATTAATACACACTCTGGCCATTGGGGCAGTGTATAATAGCTGAACCCACCTCAGGAAAGCCTTGGGCATTCCCATACTACACAGGATTGTGAACATAAACATCATCTCAATGAAATTGTAAGATTTAGCGGCGTCTAACTGTACCACCGCCTCATATTGCGGTCAAGCGGCTTCAGTAGTGCGAATAGTGTATGCAAATTGTGTGCGGTAGAGCAGGTTGGTGTAAACACCAATTGCTCCGGCAGCACCAGGTTCATCCGCAGCGGTTGGAGCCTAGTGGCTAGGATATTTGACAGTATTTTAGCATCTGTATTGACTAACGATAATGGGCAGTATGATTCGCAGTACTCTGGTTGCTTGTTGGGCTTAAGTAACGAGATAATTAGGGCTTCTTGAAGAGGGGAAGAAGGCACAGGCCAATTTTATAACGAGTTAGCATACCTGTTAGCACCTTATCTTCATGCATACAGTGCGTGAAGATACAGTGCTAACAGGTATGCTAACTCGTTATAAAATTGGCCTGTGAGGCCATCCTGGCTGGGTGGCTTGCCGATGGGGAGTATGCATATAGCTTTCTTTACCTTCTCCACTGTGATGGGCTTCACCAGATATTCCTGCTGACCCAGGGACAGCCACACCAGAGCCTCATCCAGGTATTCAGCCTTCTCTGTGGCCGGGTGGTAGAGATATGAAAGTCAGAGAAAGCAGACAGAACCTCCGGTGTGCCAAAATTGTCCCCTCCCTCTAGATCAGTGATTTGAAGACATGGCTATGCGCCCAGGTGGGCTTCAGTTTGTTCCAGGCTGCGGCCAGGGTGGCCTCCCTCCCCATAAGCACGCTTCAAATGCCGTCAGGAGAGGTAGTGTAGTTCTCTCTCGCCATAGCATTGTAATTTGTTCTCTGATGTTAGCATATGTATTTGGGCTGGGCATAGTTACATAGTCACATTCCAGTGTTAGTAGCGTATTCTTTGTCTAGTGCAGTTATGTGCGAATTTTTTTCAAGACACCAGCTTGTGCTCCTTAACAGACCCCTCTGATTGTGACTTTAAATATTTCCCGAAGTGTATCTGCCCCTCCACAGAACCCATGTTTTTCTCTATAATGGCTGTTCTCAAGCCCTCTCTGAACACCTGGTCTAATAACTCGGTTGCATTCAATTTCCAAGTAAATTGTGTAGGAATGCGTGTGGGAATCAACACTACTAATTTGAATGGCTTGTGATCTGATTGTGTTCTGGCGAGGTACTCGCCTCGTGGGTCGCAGCCAGTAGTCTCTAGATGGGACCATGAGCTGTGCTGCTCTGACAAGGCAAAGGTGTCCTCCTGCCCATCTGGGTTTCGAGCCTCCATGGGTCCACTGGATCATAGTCCTTCATGCCTTTGCACATGGCACCGGCAGAGCGCCTACCATGGCACTACACTCCGCCCACGCCGACTGGTCCTGCAGTGGATCAAGGTATGTATTAAAGTCCTTGACCCACAGGATGGCAGGCGGTTGCAGGGAATGCAGTTTATTACAGAGTTGTGTATAAAATTCAGGGTCATCCGTATTAGATCTGAAGTGTTCACCAGGATTACAAGGTGCCGCATAGATTGCCCTGTATTATAACACATCTTCCTTGATCATCTATCACGTGAGTTACAGTGAAGGGTACCCCATTAAAAAAAAAAAAAATCAACACTCTATCTTGTATGAAGAGTAAGATGGGGCCAGTCAAACCAACTCCCAGCTTGCACCTGCGGTGTGCTATTATGTTCGTCTCTTGAAGGAGGTTGATTTATATGTGATGTCTAAGTAGGTAGGTACCTGGCGTGTTTTACAAGGGTTGTTAAGCCCTCGTTCATTCCATGTTAGAAGGGATATACGTCCAGTTGTTTGGACTATAGTACCATAGTGTAAATGCATAGCGATATGTCAAGTCACATGAGGCAGTGTGTGTAGCGATAGTCAATGATAGTACGTCTTTGGAGATAACAACAAGCAACATTGACCCCCTTCCACTTCTGCATCCTAATTATGCCAAAGGGCTTCCTATAACCTACAAATAAAAAAACACACAACTGTAAATCGAAAGACAATTGCCAGATTCTGCTGGTATACTATAGTGCGAAGTCAAACAGGATGTACCCACGAAAGGTGGGCAGAATCCCAGTAACCCTTCCCAATGGACTGGGTTGGCCGAGAGGCATGCGAGTCATCTGGTTAGTTACGAACTATCGTGTGTGAAGTTTTAAGCCATATAGTAGTAAGGGATAGTTCAGGGCTCTCAGCCGGAGGTCGAGATGGCAACCAGTAAGGGAGGAAGCACTGCAAAGTAGTTCACTATGTATTACGGATCAACCAGGTACCTTGCCACAATGGGGTCTGGAGTGAGAGTTTGGTTTCCCAATGAGTGTATTGGAGTGCTGCTTGCCTAGCCAAGTGAACCGTTCTGGTAATGGTTGGGATGGCGTGAGAGATGGGTGAACCATAAAGCATCGCCTGAACCCGTGGGAACCCCAGCTCGCTAAGCTTTAACTGGTATGCTGAATCCGACCATCCCCCTGTGAACCATTTGTTTATTATCAGAAGCTGCGTCGCCTGGTGGTATAGGTAGATATTTGTTTTGTCTAAGCCCCCATCATATGGTGCTCCTTGACAGCGGTTTAAAGCCACTCTTGGCTGAGAATGCCCCCAGAGGAATGACTTCAGTAGTGCGTTCATGTATCAAAACCAATGGCGAGGGAAATGAAGCAGGAGGTTTTGAATTACGCAAAGGAAGCGCAGTAGTATCCTCATTTTGCATAGTGCTGTTTTCCCCATCGGATTTAGTGGCAGGGTTTGCAATTTTTTCAGATCCTCTTTAGCTTTGTTCACTAGAGGAGTCAGATTCAGGGCCCAGGTCAGCTCTGCGTGAAGTGCTACCCAGATTCCCAGATAACGGAAGCTGAGATGTCAGATCGGGATATTGGTTTGCCAGTCAATACAATCTCCTGAGCCTTGGAGAAGAACCAGTAGTGACTTTGGGGGTTGATTCTGAGGCCCGCTGCCTCTCCAAAGAGGTCCAATAGTCGGAGACATCGGGGCCCGGTTCAGGCTGGGTCCGCCATAAACAGGAGTACGTTGTCTGCGTACAGGGCAGTGCGGTCGCTTTGGGATGCATTCCATTACCATCCCTGGATCTGGGCATCTCCTCTAACGAGACGAGCAAAAGGTTCAATCGCTAGGGCGAAGAGTAAGGGGGACAAGGGACAACCCTGTTTCGTCCCTCTCTGAATCAAGAACTCCAGTGAGAGGCTCTCATTTATTAGCACTCGGGCCGATGGGTTAGAGCAGAGGTCTTCAAACTTTTGGATGCCGAGACCCCCCTGTCAACATTTTGAGGCGTAAGGACCCCCTCCTGACAAAAATGTCTAAACCTGTTGACTAAATTGCGTGGGATGAAAATGTAAATGAGGTTATGTGATGCCGCGTATTTTGGGATAGCATTGCTTCATTATTTTGATATTTGTTACACACAGTAACGCTGAGGAAAGATTTCACCCAATCAGTACCCATTTATAACCAAAATACAGCAATTATCATCAGAAAGATTTCAAGTCAACCTTTGTGAAGGGCCTTCCACTCTGCAGCAATACGTGCTGCCACATTAGAAGCTCACCTGGCCCTGACCGGAAGAAGCAGGGGTCCCTTAAAATCCTGGCGGTTTTGTGTAGAGTTAAGCCGTTTACCCATGCAGCTTTCCTCTCACCCCCTCCCTTCCATCCCTCTCTCCTCTCCTAACCCCGGATCCCTCTCTCACTTTGCAGGTCATTTTCTTTCACCCCTTTTTACTACTTCTGAACTCTCCCCATTCAACCTCTCACTTCACCTTTAATCACCTCTTGCCATTCTGTCCTTTCACTGCCCTCATCTCTAACAGTCTCTCACATTTATCTCATGGCCTCTCTGGCCCTGTCACCTCCCGTGCCCCCTCAGCACTTCTCATTCACCTCATCTCTTCATTCAAATTTTTGTCTATTTGTATCTTACACCTCTCCAGTCCCCCCATTCCTCTTTCACATCTCCCCTTTGTTCTAACAGAAGCCCTCACCTTTGGATCACACTCACTTCTTGCGTGTCCACACTTCTCTTCGGCAATTCACATTTCTCCTCATCCCTGACCTCTTCAATCAAATTCTCTCACTCCCTTGCTGTCCTCTCTCATTTTGGGTGCGGATGCAAGTTCAGAATGGGATGAATGAATGTATGATTACTGATGGGCTTGTTTGAGTGAGTTGCATATTGAGTAGTGAGGGGGACAGGTGAGTGAAGTGTCACATGAGTGCAGGATGAGTAGTGTACTCGTGTGACTGCAGGTTGAGGTATAGTGTGAGCAGGACAAGTGCATTTTGAGTGCAGAGTGATCACTGTGAGTGCAAGGTGAGAGGGTGAATGGTGCAAGTGCATGGTGATCAGTGTGAGTGCATTGTGATCACTGTGAGTGCAAGGTGAGCGTGACAATAAAGGGCGAGAATGAGGAATGAGTTGTCTGAATGCAGGGTGCATTCCCAGACCCATGAAGTAACTCAGCATGTTATTGACGGGGCGTAGACTTTAAGATCTAAGTTAAACTATTGCGGCATTAATCGGGGATCGAGGGTGAAGGAAATAAATAATGTGCTGATCCTGCAACAAACTTCCAGTCCTATGGTTAGGGTTACCAGCAGATTATTTTGATGGCTCAGTCGGTACAAAAAAAAGCAGTCACCTAAAGCGGTATTTTCAGCGCTTATCTGTGCATACTTCCCTGGGCCGGCTTTAGTGCTGGTGGTGCCCTGTGCGACAATGTTTGTTGGTGCCCCCCCAATAACCACCCCACCACGGATTCTCTCACTAGCACCCTTTAACAGTGACCAAGTCTCCATAACCCCACACTCTCAGATGCATTGAATTAGTTATATAGTGCCACTCATACCAGTGTAGGGTGTCCGAGCACTTTGCATCACACACACATTACACAGAGACAATCAATCATAAGTGTGTAAATCAGTGTATAGGAAATGTTACATAAGCCAAAGGACTAAAAGTGTAGGAGTCACATGTCATCCATACTGGTAGGCAGTATAGTTCAAGAGTGCTTGGTGTGGAGAAGCACAAACTCAGAGTCGAAAAAGAAACAGCATAGTTGGGAGTATCCTTTAATAATAAGAATTGATTTCTAGCCAAATTAACCCTTTTTGCAACATTAATCAATGGTCTAATAATGTACTCTTTGTAGTGTGCATGCTGTTCTAGGATGAAAGTTAATAGCTCACTATCCTATATTAGGACTTTAAGTTATAAATTGCAAGTAACAAAAGGATGTCTCTTTTGAAAGCAGTAACCTGCTGATCTCTTCACATCATACGCACTCTGTAATCTACTTGGTACACGTTCTTTGCAGCAGGCATATTAACCCTCTGCACTAACTTCACCTAAGTCAAAACCTCAACTATACAAAATTCTGATCTCTCTCCAGGAAGATAATTAATCACAGGAGTTATCTTGACATTTATGTGAGGCCTGGTAATTGCCGGGGAAAGAAACGCTGCAGCAGGTGCTTCAAAAGCACAATAAACTTTCACACACGGCGGCGCCCCCAGAAAGCCAACTTTGTATTCCTTTCCATGAAATGCATTCTCACACTACGGCAGTGAATGTAAAATCCAAATGTAAAGAATAGGCACAGTGGGGACCCAGGGTGTACTGGAACCAGCAAAAAAACCTAAGCCTCTGTAACCAGTTTACAAAGGCATGTTAAATGGTCTTTAAAGACCTGTGAAAAAACACGGGGGTGCCGGAGATAGGAATCCAGACACTGCCCAGCTGAGCCCCCAGCAGCTCAAGTTTCACTGCAGCAGCCGGGCTGAGACACAGGACGGGGAAGTGTGGGGGGGGGGGGGGGGGGGGGTCTGAAGCCCTTGGGCGGGCAGAAGTGTGACTGGGAAGGCGCGACCCCCTTTGCATCACTCCACGGCCCCCCTGGGGGTCGCGCCCCACAGTTTGAAGACCCCTGTGTTAGAGTATAGTATTTTCACCAGCCTTCTAAAGTACAGTCCAAGTCCCTGCCTGGTGCAGTACCTCCTCCAGATAATGTCAATCTACCGTATCAAAGGCCTTCTCAAAATCTATCAGAAGAGCCAGGTGTACGGCAACAGGAGATGCCGATGGGCTAGCGCCGCATGCATCCACCGCAGGCTGTGTCGTGTGCTACGATGGGACATAAAGCTGCATTTGTCGGGGTGTATGAGGACGGCAAGCTTTTGCTTGAGGCGGACCGCCAGAATTGTGGCATTTATTTTTACTTCGGTATTAATGAGGGAAATCGGTCTGTAGTCCGAACAGAAGGCAGAGGTTGGGTTTGCCTTTAGTATAACCATGATCGTGGCCATGTCGATGCCTCTCGGGAAGCCTCCCGATTCTATCACTCCCACATATAAGATTTGGAGGTGTGGACTCAATCTCTCGAAATTTTCGAGTAGTATTCCGCCAGATAGCCATCTGGTCCCGGTGTTTTACCAGGGGCTAGCGCCAGTATGGCTTGTTCCACTTCTTGCTTTGTGATAGGTTGGTCAAGGGCCCAAGCATCTGCCTCAGTTAGTTGGAGTGGGATGTTGTGTAAGAAGGCAGTGGCCTCCCCCGCCTTTAGAGCCCGAACTCTGCCGTAGAGGGATTCATAGTACGTCGCAAAGGTTTCCGATGTCTGCTGGGTGTTCCCACTAGCGTCAACAATTTCTGGAATTATGAACTATGTATGATCCGCAACCTCATACCTCTTGCAGAAAACTGTTGTGATGGTAAGATGTCAACCATGTACAAAGACTGTAACTATTGCACTGTATGGTCACTTGAGCAAAAGTTAATAAAGAATTAAAAAAAAAACTCTTGGGAATTATCCGGTTCGCTAAATGGCAGGACGCCAGCCAATATAAGAGCTTACCATTTTTGTCCCGTTCTCCCCCGGGCTAGGAAGGAGCAATGAGGGCCCAAGAGGTGGGTTTCCTGTAGCATGAGGATCCCGGGGGCTGAGCGCTCCTCATATTTTAGGATTGCAGCATGTTTCACCTTAGCTAGGAGACCATTCACGTTCCAGGAGAGAATGCTCAGGGCTTCTATATTAGTGGTGGGGGTCGCCATTGGTGATACCAATATGAGCGCAGTGGGTGGTGTACCCAGGTGCATGTGAGTCCGTGCATGTCAGGCCCATTAGAGGAGCGTGTGGCGGTCTCAGCGGCAGCCGAGCATGTATCGTGAAATAGAGGTCATGTGTGACTTATGTAGATGCAAACTGAGTTAAGTGCAAGAACAGAAAACCCCCTGAATAATCCCCTCCAACCACCCCCCATACTTCTTGCCCTGAAGCATCTGTCAACCTAACTTGAACAATTCAAACAGGTGTAACCATTACCGTTGGAGGACGAGGTTGTGGACCCCTCCATAGTGCAGGATGTATCAAGTCTCAGTATTATAAACTATTACAGCCTGCTTTAAAGGCTGTTTTTGCACCCTCTCAGACTTGCACCTAGCATCGTAAATCACTGGTCGTAGAGAAAGGTCTGTTTCACCGGATTAGCTGATTGTGCAAGCTGGGGAGCCCTTTTGCAATATTGTTTCTTCCAGATCCTTCTCTTGCGACTTTTAATCTCTCTTGGCCTCCGTAGTGGATGTATTTGCGCCTCTACTTGCAAGTCTTGGTGATCTCAATATTGTCTGACAACTGCCGCAGCTTCTGCATGATCGTGTGCGCTTTCTCTGTGTTCTCGATGATTTTGTCGATTTGGCGTTGAAGTTAGTCCGTTTCGGGGACGCCGCTGTCTCTCTTGGCAGGGTCATGGGGTGTTCTTCAGTAGCCCATGTCCAGGCCTCTTCTGGAGTTTCAAAGAAGTAACTTGTTGTGAAGGATCACGCTGAGGCGGGTGGGGAACAGAAGTTGGTATGATAAATCCGCAGTTTAACTGCCGTGAAGGATCTCTGCTGAGCTTGGACTTCTTTTGTATAGTCTGGTAAAATCATCACTTTATTTCCTTGACAAGAGGTTGGGAACCTGCCTCCTGTAGAATAGCGCCTGTCTTTCAAATTAAGGATGTGTGATTTAATTGGTCTGTGCAGAGCCCCAGGGGGCGTTATTAGGCGCCAAGGTGCAGTGAACCGACTCCTCTACAAACCATGTGGACAGGCGCTCCGGGGGCATCCAGGTTTTGATCCAGTTTTCAATCCAGTTTTCAATAAAGAGGGAAACCTGGGGCAGTTCTGACCCCTCCGGTACATCCACAAAGCGAAGATTGTTCCTACGTGACCGATTGTCGAAGTCCTCTGCCCTCCTATGAAGTTTTGCTGTGTGGGACAGCAGACGTCGCTATATCGTCTTTGACATTGGAGATTCGGGATTCCGCTTCAGTGATCCGTGCTGTCTCATTACGGAGGTCTTGCCTAATGAGAGCAACGTCTACGCGTACTTTCCCTATTTTAGTTTCAACTGAGTCCTTGGAGGTGCGTATGGCTTGAAGGATAGTGGCCAGGTCTCCCTCTCGTAAGGGTGTCGCCACCTGGGTGTAGCCGTTGACACTCGGGTTGCCACTCGTGTACTGGTCCATGCGGGTCTGATTGGGAGGCGGCCTCATCCCCTTGTCCTTGCCCATGATCGTGTTGTCTGCCTCCCACCTGTTCATCACCGCCACCGGGAAGAGGGGATGGAAGGGTGGATGGGCAACGACCTTCCCAGAGTCTGTTATAGTCTATTTACACCCGTTGATTCCCTCGCCCCCTCAACTGGATGTCCAGTCTGGATCTGTTGACTTGCAGTGCAGGGGCTTCATAGGAGCCTGCTCGGGGCTCTTTCCCACCGCTTCAGCTGCTCGCAAATTCTAGCTCCTCGGTGGTGGGATGTGTGTCCGGCGCAATTTCTTCTGCTCTGTCGTGTTTCACCTGCCTTTGAGTCTTCCCAGACCAGGATGGACTGCTCTGGGATCGGTAGGATCCGATTGGCTGGGCAAGCCCCGGTGTCCCTGCGGATGTAGTCCAGGATTGGACTTTCTCTTGCCACTGGTCTCCTTTCGCGGACGCGCAGCAGCTCGTGGGACCAGTGTCTTCTCCCAGGTTCTGGCCTTCCTGCATGTCTCCTCAGATCGCCACCCCACCTGGGCGCACATCTAGCAGTCATGTGGTCGGAGGGGCCTTCACTGGGCCACTTGCCCCAGGCACCTCCTGTTCTCCATGCTCTGCATTTTCACCTCCCCATTCTCCCAGGGGAAAGGGTCCATGTCTGCACCAGGGATCGTATGGGACTGGTTGATTGGGCGGTGGGGGCGCACAGGAACACCCACGCCTCCACAAGCACTCCTCTCCCAGAAGCGGCTGTCACGTATCCAGCAGGCAAGGCAGTCCTGTCCCGGCACCCCCTCTGGGACGTCCCCGGGACAATCCAGCTCACTGCATCGGCCACAATGGAGGCCCAGCACGCAAAGGTTCTCAGGCAGGTCTCTAGGCTGGGTGAGACCTCCTGTTTCCCTCGGCCGCTCAGACAGCGCAGTAGTCCTGGTCTGTCCAAAACAAACAGGAGCAGCGCAGATCCCAGGGGGCAGGTACGGTTCTGAGCAGCAAACCTTCAGGGGGCATGTACCGTGTCTGCTGGCTATTAAGCATATCCTGGCCTCAGGCTGCCTGCACCGCCGCACCATCCGTTTGTGCCCTTTTCTTCCACTCCAGTGGGTCCATACCGCCCTGCAGCACAGTGGAGAGAGGAAGAATGAGGGAGGCCTCTCTCGCCAGACCCCCGGCGGGCTTGTGCCTCACCTTCTTGTGGCAGCGTCTAGCAGTCCCAAATCGAGCCACCTCTCGAGGCCCCACAGGGAGAGCGAGAGGCCACCCACCAAGGCCCAGGGCAGCAGCAGGTCTCCTCCTCTGACGTCAGTGGACTGGGGCATGCAGGACAGACCGTCAGTTCCCGACTGCCACAACGGCTCCAGGAGTCAGGGTCTCGGTGCAATGTGGGGTCCGCGCTTCCGGGCCTCTTCTTCCTCAGGGGCACGTAGGCCATGGATTGGAGTCATATGCTCTCCGTTCCACTGTGGAGTCGGCGTCGCTCCCTTCCCTGCCTTAGCACCAAAGAAGGTCCTCCTGCCTCAGTGGCCGCAGCAGTGATCAGAGGCTCCGATCCCACTGCCGGGCCACCATCTTAGGTACGCGTAGATGGGTTTCTGCAGTTGTCACCGGGTCATGCCTTCCCGCACCGGCCATTAGGATCGCAGCCCGTCTTCCAGCACGGGGTGCAGCTACCGGCCCTCAGTTGGATGGCTGGAGACTGGTGTGGATGACGGAGGGGTCTGGAGCACTCTGAGTGCGACCACAATCTTGACGCTCTTGGCTACGCTCACATCTATTGTGACTTTGTTTGTCATCTCCATCAGTGCAGATTCAGTGCTGTGACGGATTCTAAAACCGGACTGTGAGGAGTAAAGGAGATTGGGGGTTTCCAAAAATGACATTAGCTGGGTGTTTATTGCCTTTTCTAAGATCTTAGAGACCCCTGGAAGCTAAGATATTGGTCTGAAATTTGATAGTATTTCCAGATCTGTGTTAGATGTTTTTTTATAGGGGACTGACATTTGACTTTTTGCATGCTGGGGCACTATCCATGACTACCGGCAAGTGGTGAAGAGTACTTGGTAAATGGAACTCAGGCTAGTCCCTAACAACTTCATGATTTGGTGTGGGAAGAGGTCCAGAGGAGAACCAGACTTACTTTTGGATAAGGCATCTTCCAGTTCCTTAGACGTTGGGGGGGTGGGGGAGAAATAGTGATAGTTTGTCCTGTTCCAAAGATATGGGAAGGCTCAAGTTGTTTGTAGGAGCCATGTCTTGTATTAAAATGAGGCTATCTTGAATTGTTTGTATTTTGTCTTCAAAGAAGGAGCTCAAGAGAGAACACAGAGGCACTTGTCTCTAGTGTTGGCCCATAGGTTTTGGGTTCTGTGAAATTTGAGCCAATATTGAAAATTTCCTTTGCATTATAGCTTGCCTTTTCATTTCAATTGTGTTAGAGTAGATAAGTCGACTTGCAGCTTTCAAATTATTGCTGTACTTGCTCAGTGCTACTTTGTATCTGCATTTGTCAGGTTCCTCATAGTTTTTCCTCCGTAGGCGCTCCAATTTTTTGCATCCCTTTCTTTCATCCGCAAGTTCAGTTGTGAACCAGCGGGCGGAATACAGATGTCTGTTTTTCATACTGATTGTCTTGGTGAGCCAGTTGCTCACTGTAGCCTCATCATGTATTATGTCGCCTGTAAGGCTAGGTTTGGTAATCTCTAGTGTCCCTTTCAGGAGAGAGATATCTACTTTGCCCCAGGCGTTGGTTTCGTGTGTGGGCTTCATTCGCCCAGTGTGTTTTTTTTGTTGAGGACCAAGACCATGAGAAGGATAGTATGAAATGGTCAGACCAAGTGACTTCATTTGGTGTACCTAAATCTAATGTGGTGATTGTGAAAAGGGCGTCTATACTGTGTCCTACTCTATGTGTAGGACCTCTTACTGTTGTTGAGAGATCGATATCTGCAAATGATTGACAATTTGAAGGCAAGGTTGCCTGGGGGTTGTCAGGTTGAATGCTAAAATCCCCGAAGACAGTAAAGTTTGTTACTTTGTTGCCCAGAGCTTGAGAGGTAGACTTGATAAAGTCACTTGCATGACTGGGGGACGGTCGGTGTATCAAAGCTCCTGCAAAGGAGCATTGGGTGGAAGGTGAGATGATGAATCCCATGACTTGTAGTATAGGACCACCCGACCTAAAGTTTTTGGTGGTATTCCTCCCGGCCACCAACTCTTGCCTAGCCATCCTACTTCTCTCCCCCACTTACTCTCAGGGCGTTTAACATTGCAGGCAGAGGGGTTTCTCTATGCGGGCGGTCACTTGCCACTGAAAAGGCAGTCTCGCCTCTCTCTCCGCTCGCTGTGGCTCCCCAGTGTTACGTCGCTGCCAACCGCCTGGGCCCAGCTATCATTGCACTCCAGCCAACAGCAGTGCCGGGGGCTCTCTTGGAACCCCACGCCAGAGTAGCACTGCTCGCAGAGTCCCCACTGGTGCGGTTAGCTTTCAAAGTATGGGCAGGTACTGCTGCTAGTTACGCGTCCGCCATTCTGATCTCGGCAAAAACAACAGTTGATGGCAGCCTCACTTGCTGTGTTTCACTCTTGCATTAAACTTCAGCTGTACCGTCTTATAATGTTGAATTTCCAGGTCCACAGCACTGCAACGTCTTCCACACTTTTAGGGCTTCCTTTTCTGGCAGGATTGGAGCTGGGTGGCAGGATAATTGATGGATGATGGCTCACAGCCAGCGGAGCTGCACTAAAGTGCCATCTTGCAGTGGGCTCTCTAGTGCCCCTCCATAAATTGCTGCTTAAGGTGGTTTTTCAGGCTCTTGGGCAAAGTAGGCAACCATGAAATAGGCCAATAGTTTAAATTCTTCAAAATTTAGGTTAGGATTCATTCGAAGTCAGCTGACAATTGCTACTTTCCAGTCGCTGGGGAAAAAGCCCTGCCTCTGACAGAATTGATCGTCTGAGTAAGCTGCTTAGGGCCAGATGTTGACTGGTTTTTTGTAGTCGCAAAGGGGTTTTAGGCTCGTTTGTGGCCGCAAAAAACGTGTGGCCCATGTACCAACCCTTTTTTGCGAGTCGCTAATCAATTAGCGACTCGCAAAATAGGGTTAGCGACTCGCTATTAGGAGAATGTTTTGCGACTGCAATTGCGGTCGCAAAACACTTGCAGTTTACCACCCAAAGCACTTGCAAACAGGAAGGGGTCCCCAGGAGACCCCTTCCCCTCTGGGAATGCATGCACTATAATTTTTAAGGGCAGGCAGTGGTCCCAGGGACCACTGCCTGCCCTTAAATGATGAAACTGAAAAGTTTCATTTTTATTTTTCAAATGCATCCCACTTTTTTTTACGGAAAACTGGCTGCCTTTGGGAAAAAAAACTGCTTCATTTAAAAGCAGTCCCAGATATGGTGGTCTGCTGACTCCAACATGCCACCATCCCTGGGAGTGCCAGCCATTCCAAATAGGGTCGTAAATTGCGACAGCCTCAGTAAAATGCATGAGGCATGCAATTTGCGGCAACAATGGGAATCACAAACAGTGTTTCTGACACTGTTTACATTGATGTTTGTGACTCGCAAATTGCGACTCACAATTAAATGCAATTTGTGAGTCGTAAACATCAATGGTCGTACATCTGGCTCTTAGACACTGTCAGGGGCTAATTGAAGAATTTATTCCCTAACAGACTTTTTAACTTGTGTCACCGAGACCTGAGACATACAGGAAAAAGCAGAAATGCTCACAGGAAGCGAGTCAATAGACTGTGAAGCTGAATGCCCCTGGTCACAAGAGTTGGTGAACTCTGAACAGATATTTAATATAAAAGCTGCTAAATCATCACAAATTAAATTTCAGTGGAGGAGGAGGGTTGGACAAGGAGCTCACAATATTAAAGAGCTCCATAGAAAAGTTGTCAGCAGACTTAATTTTCCTAATGATAAAATTTGGTTTAAGCTCAAGGAGGCGCGTTTGTACTTTTGCAACAGAAACCTATGTTTCCTCATTTTGTCCGTTCAGATGTCAAGAGCCATTTGCGTTCTTGCCTACAGTTTTTCTTCCTCATCAATTAGATTCTCAACTAAGGAGCAGGAGGTTTTCTTCTAGAGGACCTGCAAGATTTAAAATGGACTA
Source organism: Triturus cristatus (assembly GCF_964204655.1). Taxonomy (NCBI): domain Eukaryota; kingdom Metazoa; phylum Chordata; class Amphibia; order Caudata; family Salamandridae; genus Triturus; species Triturus cristatus. Next base: position 65,066,360 of record NC_140580.1, on the reverse strand, counting down.
CATCATCCAAGGCAGAGCTTAACCAGCTAGAAAATTCAGCCACGTTTAGGATCGCATCTCGATGTGGCTTAAAAGGAACCACAACAAGCGCTCAATATCTTTCTCCAGTTTCGGCTCTTGAAATGTGTATTTAGAGCCCCTTGCCAACTAGATGATGGAGTAGCATCAATGAAGAAACCCAATGATCCGACCAGCTTAGCTTGGTAACTTCTCCTACCTGATTTCCTGAATGATTAATAACGAGCCTATCAACTGTGTGCCCCGCTGTATGTGTAGGTGACTGAACAATCTGTGTGAAACCCATGCTGGTCATACTTTCAATAATAGAACAAGTGTTCTGACAAGTGACAGCCTCGAGATGAAAACTAGAATTTTCAAAAATAAAGAAATTAGAATTAAAAAAGGAATTTTTTTTTTAATTGTTTGGCCGCAGGATGACGAAATGCGAGCACTAGGCCCAGGCGGGCGTTAAATAATAAGACCTGTGAAGGTAAAGGCATCATGAATTTTCAGTATAAATAGAGCAGCCTTCAATGCTATTGAGGCAAATGTAGCTCATGCAATCATTTCAGGATGTCCCTAATGGGGCAGTCTAATCTAACGATAGCGAATCCTGCTGGAAGTGCCTTTGCAATATTATGCCCAGAGTGCTGCAGTGTTCAAGTTTCTATAATAGAAGCACAGACTGTGAGACTGATTTCAGTCCATGACTTCTATTTTGTTTTTAATTAAAAAGGTTACATTAATCAATGAGCAAGCTAATCTATGACTCGCCTCCCTTATAGCCTTCACTGGTGATCTAAGTGTCCATAGCTTTGAAAGGACCCTTGTAACCAGCCATCATTAGATGAAAGTTGCACTTGGGGCCAGAATCCAAATGTGCCCAATAAAGTACAGGGCATCTGGTCGACTCACCTTAATGGCGAAGGTCTAGTAGTTGGGACATGTATACTAGATTTCAATTCTGTCTTAAAACTGACAGGGCCTCCTGGTGCAAGGCGCATTCTGGTCATGAACGGTTGCACACTAGCTTGTCTTTGGCACACCAGTAGCTCACCCACAGTGCGTAGACACACTGCCATATGATTACAACAGACGAGCCTTAGAAGGGGGCTAGCAGGCCCTGACACAACACGTCGGGCAAGAAAATCAGTGGGAAGATCAATTAAAAGCAACCTGGAGTCAAGCAATTTCTACCTGCTAACCGAGGTCTCCAAGACATGGCACTTGTCTGGCTGCTGAGCAGAGAAGAAAGAGGAAATGCTATTTTGGGAAGACTGTAACATGTGGCATACTTTGTTGTGCTTTAAAAAACTTTTTTTTTTAAATAGACTCCTGGGATTTACAATCCTTTACGGGTTTGCCATGGTTTTCATTTTGTTTTTATGGCGTCTGAGTGTTAAATGAAGTAAGCAAAATGCATAATCCAAGCCTCCAGTACTGGCATAGTTAGCATTTGAGAGAGATGATCTCAAATTCTGAGGAATGAAGCTTGAATATATTTTAGTCGACCATCCACAAAGATAATAGTTTCAAATATCAAATCTCTATTTCTTAAGTAGCAAAGCACATAAAGCCTGTTACAGCGTAAGGTTAATTATAGCCACACTAGCAATGCATGCTAAAAAAGAGGATCTATTCACCTACAGAAAATGACAGCATTTTACTGGAATCCTCCTTCAGCACAGAAAATATGGAACTGTTGAAAGTCACAGAACACTTCATTTACTTTATCTGAGCTCAAGCAAGTAAACCTTCAACAGACAGTCCATGCCAATGAATTTCCTGGCTAGTTAAATATAATGTGATTTGGTTGGAGAATTCCATTTATCACAGCTATAATCTGGGGGCCTCAGTAAGAGATTTTATTCGTTTAGAATCCCAATATTGTTTAATATCATGAGGAGAAGAATGGACAAATGAAGTTTATGGACAAAACATAAGCTTGTCTGTGGCCTCCAGTCCCTGCTTGTTCCAGACTGATCCAGTGACACAGCAGTTGACCAGGTTTTCCCAACTGGGTTTTCCTAACCAGGTTTTCCCACTTACCCTTCCTTTCCTCCCACAGAATCCCCACCCACCCGAGGACCGACTTAATGCAGGCTGCTGCCCGACCGCGCCACTTGCACACCTAAGGCAAGTCTGTCCGCGACAGTCTGTGCCTGGACTGCACCCAGCGCCACAACCCCTGGCCCTACCGCCCCCGGAAAGTACACCATCGCCAAGCTCTACACCCTCGACCCCAGACGCCACAATTAACACTACCACCGCGCCGACCCACTGCCCACCGACCAATTCCACCTCAAACACACTACAGACACCATCTCAACACACACTCGCCATGCAAACATTTCACTGAAATATGGGACCTCACTGCCACCCTCTCACCCGACATAGTCTTCCTCATTGAGACCTGATGCCACCCCAGACATTGACACAGCGATCCCCAATGATATAAAATCACTTACCAGGACCGCACCAACAAGCCGGAATGAGGAACGGCCATCACCCCCAAAGAGACCATACAGTGTACCACCACTACCACCGACACCACCACCACACGAATGGAACATTTCCACTTCACGCTCCACATGGACGACATGACAACCATCAGAGGCACCCTTGCATACTGACTCCCAGTCCCGCGCTCCAGCCTTAGACTCCAAGTACTGCATCTTCGGCGACCTAAATTTCCACATCAATGACCCCAACAACAAAGACTGCACCCTCCCTGACAGTTTGAGCAGCCTTGGATTGGTTCAGATAGTCCACAACCCTACACACGCCGCAGGGCACACACTGGACCTAATTTTCACCTCCATCAACTACATCAAATAAAGCCATGTCACAGAACTCACATGGACCTATTACTCCATCGTCCACTTCAGTATCTCCAGCCCCCGCACTGCCACGCCCAAGATGACCAACACCCCCCGGACCCCAACGGAGGTGGAACAATCTCAGAGACAAGCTGGGCGAACACCCTCAACACCTCCAACCCTGCTGATGCCACCAACCTCGAATTGGGAGTCAATAACTTCAACGCCTGGATCACTAATTGTGCAGACCGCATCGTCCCCATCAAGAACAACATCCAGAGAAACTCCTCCAAAAAGGCCGACTGGTACACCCAAGAACTCAGACCAGCGAAATGGGACAGAAAACAGTTGGAGAGGAGATGGCGTACCAGCAAGGACACCTCCGGCAGGGCAGCCTTCAAGACCTCCCATAACCTCTACCACTGCCTGCTGAGAGCAACCAAGAAGACAGCCCTTGCCGCACGCATTAAAACCACGCCAACAACACTAAGGAACTTTTCAACATTGTTAAGGAATTCTCCAAGCGAAAACCACATCATATCCTCAAAGGAGCAGTGCGGCAACCTTGCCCGCTTCTTCCACAACAAGATAGCAACCATATACAGAAACTTCTAACCCCAACCCACACCTAGGGATTTCCTCAACAGATACGCCACCACCGTAACCAACATGAGCCACACACTGACCACCTGGAACATCCTCTCCCCCCCCCCAGGACACCACCTCCACTATGAAATCCACCCACAAGGAAGTTCCCACAGACCCATGCCCGCACCACATCGTCAACCTTGGAAACCAAAGGATCGGCCAAGAACCACCCTACTCAACACCTCTATCGCCACCGCAACATTTCCCGATGTCTTGAAACATGCCGAAGTCCGACCACTACTCAAATAAACTCTGCCGACCCCAGTGAACTCAACCAGCCAGTCTCCTTGCTCCCTTTCCCAGTGAATGGTCATCAACAGTCAACTCACAACACACCAGGAGAAGAACCAGCTACTTGATGTCTCCCAATCTGGGTTCTGTAGCAATCTCGGCACCAAAACCGCCCCGATCGTAGCAACCAACGACATCTGAATCCTCCTCGACTTAAGAGAAACAGCAGCTTTGATCCTCCTCGACCTCGCTGCAGCCTTTGACACTGTATCCTACCACATGCTGATTGAAAGATTCCGCCACATTGGCATCCAAGGGGACACTCTCCGATGGATCACCTCCTTCCTCGCCGGAAGAACCCAGATGATCCACCTCCCACCTTTCACCTCTGAACCAAAGGAGATCACCTGCGATGTCCCCAGTGCTTATCCCTCAGCCCCACGCTCTTCGACGCATATATGACCCCGCTGGCCAACATCAGATCTTGTGGTCTCAACATAATTTCCTACGCAGGCGACACCCAACTCCTCCTCTCACTCACTGACAACCCCACCAGAACCAGCTTCCACAGGTGCATGACAAACGTCGCCAACTGGGTGAAGACCTGCCTGCAACTGAACACAAACAAGAAGAATGTGCTGATGTTTGCTAATAGCAACAACACTTGGAATTACTCCTGGTGGCCACCAGACCTAGAACCCACACCCACTCCCTCCGACCATGCCAGAAACCTCGTTATCATCTTTGACAACAAGCTCACCATGAAATCACTGATCAACGCTGTCGCCTCTGCCTGCATCCTCACTCTGCACATGCTACGTGAGATCAACAAGTAGCTACCCCTACACACGAGACATGCTGTGACACAGGCCCTCATCCCCAGCCGACTGTACGATGGCAGCACCCTCTACGTAGGAATCGCCGCGCACTTACTACCGAGACTTCAGACCATACACAACGCCACAGCCAGCCTCATCCTCGGCCTTTCCAAACGAACCCACATCACACCCCACCTCCGGGAACTCCACTGCCTCCACGTACAAAAGAGGTACCCATTCAAGCTGCTGACTCACGCACACCAGGATCTACACAACCAAGGGCCCTCATACATTAACCACCACCTGAACATCCACTAACAGTTGAGGACTACTCTCCGCCTCCCTTTCGCTTACCCATACTCCCCGCATCTAATGAAGCGTAAGTGAAAGACGCTCCTTCTCCCATATCGCACACAGCAAAGACCTGGAACAGCCTCCCTATGCACCTCCAGACCATCACCTTACTCCTGGGATTCTTAATGGCTATCAAGACCTGGCTGTTCGATTAATCCTCCGGTACCTACAAGTGCCTGGATACCCTATTGGGTGATTAGCCACGCTTTATAAATCCTGATTGATTGATTGAATGTAACAATATTATATCCATTGCATGAGTGCTGTAAATTGGTAAATTTCGTTATTTATTTCTATTTCACTAGTTTATATTCCTTTTTTACTGTCCCACATTCCTTCCGGGGGGAAATAGGATGTTGCTATTCTAGTCTGTGTTTTTAAATTAATGAAGATCCAATATTTGAACATAATTTAAACATGCCATTTCTCTGCACAATCCTCCACAAAGAAAAGATAGATGGGCTACACAGAACACTCGTATGCATATTCCCTTTTGCATTTAAGAATTTTGGTAGTCCGGTACATTTTTTTAAGAGGAGCAAAACAGCCTCATTGGAAATGTCTGTTAAATAATTGATTTCACGACTGAGTAAACTACAGCATCCGATGCTTTTTGAGAATTAGAGCTCTTCTGAGTGACCACAGGCAACAAAAACCTTCAAAACGGGTCTCTTCTCCATCCCTGATTTGAGCAGAAAGGAAACTAGGCAAGATGTCTGTATCTGGCACACATGTAATGCTTTCCTGCGCTTCCCCGAGCGCAGCCCTGTGATGTGCATATCTTTCCTAAAGCAGCTATGCAGTATCGGCATGGAAAGTGAGGAAGGAAGCTGTCCTAGTGTGGCAAGCATTGTACCTTCTCTAGTGTAGCCCTTTTGTATCAGCAGGGCAATTTTATTCCTTTTCCCCTAGTGTGACTTTTCACTGTCATCCTTAGGAGCAGAGCATCTTCCCTCATGTAGTCAGCAGAAAAGGCAGTACAGCAGTGTCCGTATTAAGTACATCATCTACTTTACCAAAACCTCACCGTATCAGTATAAAGTACAGTACCACTTTTTATTGCAGCTTTCATCTTGGTGCCATTTGCAATTACAGCGCCTAATTTTAGAATAACCCTGGAGGCAAGCTTTGCTATCCCTTGGCGCTGGGCTAACTTTGGATTTATTTTGAAAGAGAGAAGAGTAGCCTCCTTTCTCATCTTCCAAGGTGCTTTCTGTTGCCCATCCCTTCATCTCCTTTCCTCAGCCTATCTATCAGTGCTGTACTCTCTGCCTATGGAAATGCTGCCTCTGTCTCTCAGTTTACTTATAACAGTTGTACTAATTTTTTCTTGTCTTTCTTTTCCCTCTTGGGTCATTTTAATACTTCTATCTGCACAATAACACTCTGTTCTTAAGAACGTTCCTTCACACCTTTTAGGTTCTGTTTGTTCCTCTTATTAACTGTGTCTAACCCCACTCAACGCTTTGCCCTGGCTCTACTTTTGCATTCGACCCAGGTTCAATATAGCGTTGATAAACCTAGAAACCATAGCAAAAGTTTCGGTGTACATATTTTAAGTCCTGATTTTGCAAATAAATAGCAAAGGTTATAAACACAAGAAATACTGTCTTGTTGAATAGCCCTCTACAAGGCATAATAAGCCACCTTAATATCAGCATACAAATTTAAACAAGCATTGGCATAGCCAATAGCTCTCGCTTTTGGGACCTTATAAGTGTTTAGCCATGCAACGGTTGATGTTGTTGCACCAAGGATATTGTGCTGCATAACTAAATAATTATAAGTTCCCAAAAGCGAGACCTATTGGCTATGCCAATGCTTGTTTATTTGGTCAGTAGACTGAAAGCAAAGGCAAATAGAATTAGCTATCTAGCATCCCATAGCGACCTGCACTAACACAGAAATGGCAGAGGCCCAAGTAATATGCAAAATTATGTAGAAAGTGCAAAATGCTAATATTTGATATGTGAAACTGACGGAGGCCTATGCAATATGCAAATTTGCGCAAAACATGCAACAACGCTAATGTTAATCATAAGAACAGCTGGGGAAAGTTGGGCCAATATCCAACCTGGTGGGACAGGGGACCAACAAAGTTGCATAGTCCGTAACAGCCCGACATAATATGAGTGTAATTCAAGAGTTCTCTTCAGATGCCTTTTTTACCGTTCGTCTTGACCCCCGCCAGTCTGAGGATCTGCTTTAGCAAGGGATTTAAAGATGTGCAAGAACTGTACCAATCATATGTTAAGCACTGAATTCATTGGATCTAATAACTCAATTAGAGCTGATCCACTGCCATCATAAATAACTCTTTGGGTAGGGACAGTAAAATACTAACAGCAGTGTGGGAGGCATGATGCTCCATGAGGCATAAATGTTTCCAAGAATATTTTAGACTGAGAATACAGAATTTTGAAATGTGTAAAAGAAATATAAAAATTCTACATTTTTATATGTTAACCAACAAGTAAATAACCATTGTGGGTTTGCAAAAAGAAAGTCAAAAATATTATCACAAATACTAAATTACTTAAGCTAAACAGTGACAAAGGAGGAAAAAATGAATGGTGTACCCATGACAGTCAGAAGGGAAGCCAGTGTGAAAGGGTATGACAGACTCGAGGGAACTGAATCATGGAAGAATGCCAGACTGATGCACTTGAATGACAAAGCAAACAGAAACAAAATCTATTTTAAAAAATCCACTAAGCGAAAAAACTGAACACTTACTATATAAACACCAAGCACCGACTTTGCTGAGATCTAGCACAGGTTTCTTCTTGCAAGCTTCTTTCACAAAGGTTAAAAAATACTTTGAATGTGTTACTTATTGCTTGCTAGTGTCTTCAGAAGACTCAAATCTGCAAGCCAACAGGTCTCGCCTTTGAAAGGCATTTGACAACCTTTTGGCTTTGCCAATACTTGTTGTGAATAGTAAACCGCATCAGCAAAAGAAAAAAAAAGCTAAAAGGCCGGCCCCATCATGATGAAGTAAACCTGTGCATGCATCACCGCATGTATCAAAACGTTGCACTGGCCACTTTTTTATTTATCATTCCAGACAATCAAATTTGTCCCACTGGGGACTTCAAGTACAGAAAGCAATAAATAGATTTCATAAAGCAATCATGCTAGCAAGGTTCGGGAACTCATATGGACAACGGCTAAAAGCGAAGCCAAATACTGGCCATTTTTCAGTACAGCTTTTAAAGGCCCTTGGCTTAACAGTTCAACAGTGACTAGAATGCCAACTCAGACTGTCATTGGGTGCATTATGAAAATTAACGTAACAGGGCTCTTAATTTGCTTAAGGGAACTAGCTCATTCAAGTTTAACTTCACTAACCTACTTATATGAATACAAACGTGTTTTTGTTTTTAATACTGGTGTTTCTTGTATGAAGAAACAAGTCCAAAATTTGGAAGAAAGGAAGAACAGGCAGCTCATGATTTCCAATACGATCACGCAAAGGGATGAAGGACGGAAGTGCAGATTAGTAACAGGAGATCATTGTTCCATGGACAACAATTCAGTCACTATTGTCCCCTACTAAATATAGCAGGAGCGCACATACATGCATCTTTCTATAGATTATCTAGGGCAACAGTTGGCCACAGATCAAAGCAGATACGGACGAAGGCAGTTAAAACAACAAACGATAAAACAACACTTTCATTAAAGCCAGATTAATTCAACTGTTTTTGAGAGAATAGAATAGACAGAATTTATCCAGCCCCAAATGTCAAATTGGTGTGACAGGCAAGCATCATTCCCAAAAAAACAGGAATGTTAACTAACGGAGCACTGCTATTTAAAGAAAAGCGTTTATTTAGCTTGCAACTTCTACTTCTATGTATTATGTTAAACACTCACGTGAATAATTTACTTTGCCAGCGGACCTCTTGCAATTTGTAATCCTGTAAAATTAGCGAATAAAAAGGTTTCATTAAAAAAAAATGAACAGAAAAGTGGCCGTGAAAGTGATCGCGATCAAGCGCGGTGAGCGATGCGCTTAATGAGCATGACGAGGAAAGCCATATTGCGCCTCTGCTCGTAAGCGCGCGCCCGCACACATGCACGCAAGCTGTAGGCCGGCCATGGTAGCATTTTTTGAAGCCCCTACTAAAAGTCTCGCCAGTCCAGCGCATTCGCTGGGTCAGGCGAGACCTAAAATGGGGCAAGAAATCTACCTTTTCCGATGTGATAGAGGCATATTTGGCGTTTTCTTCCTAGCTTTTTTTAAAGTATTTAAAACTGTTTGAGTTATTGGGTAAAATCTTTACTTGCAAGATGAGCGCAACACCTACTTGTGTCTTTTGGTTTATTAATGGTTTATATGGGTGTGGTAAACCAAGTGGGAGTGAGAGGATGTGTAAGGGTACTACAACATGTCCTCCCTGTTGAAACATGAATATACTAACTAGATGTTGTAGTCCATGGTACGAGAGCAAAAAGCAATTGTGTTGATAGTGTGTAGTCTCAGATAAGTAGTTTATCGGTATACCAAGTAGAGCTTAGAATTCTTTGTATTCTTTTTTTATTTATTTAAAGAAATCTAGCTTGATTCTGATGTGAGCTTAACACATAGGTAAACTACTTGGTTGACACTACATTATTCAGACAAAAGCAGTCTCCACATTATCTGGGTAGGGCCTCCTGTTAGTGCACTGGCTTTTGATTTGATCTGATTCATAGTGACAGTCTTTGTTCTTTTCTCCGACAGAAATCCATAACCATGAACCTTGCTCCAAGCTCTTCAGGTGAGTTTTCTGACTGCGTTTTTACTGTTTGTTTTCTACAGTAACAGCCTAAATGGAGCTGAGGGACAGTGTTGGCTAGATTCACTGCAAGGTATGGGCACTCAACAAGATATTGTCTGTCTGCACTATCTGAGGCTCACTGGTGCAAAAACCCACAGAGGGATAGTGTTGACAGTACTCACTGGGGACACTGCTTTGGAAATGTATTGAAGGACATTACCTGACACTACCTTTAGCACTTACTGAGTGACAATGCCAGTAACGCTCATCAGTGGTCACTGCTTAATTGAGATAATATATGTAGCAACTCCATGGAAACTTATTTATGAAATCTAAATTCAATTCTCCATTTTTCTAATATGTACCTAACCCAAAGGTATTTCCATGCATATTTAATTTGGTGTTCAAGACTAATACGACTAACGCACATTCTAACAATATAAGTGGTAGAGGTAAAAGAAAATGTATATATTTTTGTTTCTGAATGTACATTTAAATGGTATCATAGTCCCAAATTGTATTCAGATGTTATTTCTATGACGTGCAGAAAACCTTGGATAAGTGATGCAGCAATCCTAATTCTTAAATATTTTTAATCAAGAATTTGAAAATTGAACTTGTGATGTAGTAGGAAGAATGAATGCTAATTACTAAGTGTTAGGCTAGGGAATAGGGAGCAAATATACCCATCTCTTCACAACTACTCCTTGGTGGCTTCTTCGCCATCCATGCACCCTTACTTCTCCTGAATGTGAGATTTCCTGGCTCCCATATGCTGTCTGTCAAAGGGTTTTTCTGGTCCCTCATGGAGCCTGCCCTTTCAGGAAACTCTCCACTTTCTGTCTTAGAATACTTTCATCTGTTCCTTAGGCCATAGCGTGGCAGTCTTCAGAGGTCCTTTCAGTATGACCACAACCAGCTCCTTGTTGTCCCTAACCCCACAACCTCTTTTTTTCTTTCTTTTTTGCACCTTAATGCATCCGTTTGAATTGTATTATTACCTGCACCTTGAGGGCTCTCTCTCCCTTCTCAAATTTGAACAAACTACTCCCCTTCCACCGCTCCCCCATCCACAGCATGTTCCATCAGAAGCCACTGCAGGTCTGGCTGCTTGGGTCACATGACCGTGACCTTAGTGAGCCAGCCCCATTGCAATGTTAGGTGGATTATGACTGTACACCATTGTCCTATGAATTTGGTCAGCATGTCCTCACCCTGGTGTCCTCCAGTTCGGTGCATTGCTGTGCTGGCTCCACTGTTTGGTGCTGTTCAGACCATGGGCCAGGACCCTTGCTCTAGCAACACTTCCCTCATCCTGTGCCCTCTTGTGCACAGCCTCCTTTCAGCAAATAATGATTGTGTCCTGTATTTGTTCTATTCTTTGGAGAAGGTTCAGGTAACAAATTAAATCAGTTGATAACAGCATAGTTCATTAATGAAATCCTGATCTTTTCATGGAGGTGTTTGACCTTTAGCTGCACGCTTATCATCCAAACATTTGCTTACCCAGAAGATGCTGATAAGCAAGACGTGCTGCCGACTAGGAAGAGCCATGTGACGGACACATGCAATGTGATTCTAGTGCACCGCACTGCAGCATGGGAATCACTGGCAGGACAGGCCTGACCACGACCGGGGCTGCTGAAAGCCTGTTCACCCTCCTGTGCTCCACCTGTCTTGTTTATGAGGCAGCTGGCTGAAGTAAGAACACCTCAACCCCTGCTAATGGCTGCTGGGGGTGAGTACAAACTGGTGATATCACATCTGAGAGGGAAGGCACCCAATTAAATATTTAAAAGCCATATCCTCTAGTATGAGCTGGAAGGAGTGCTGAGCGGTGTAAACAGGTGGCAAACATAGCGGCTGACGTGCCACCAACTAACCATAAAGGCTGATGCATGCGAAAAAGCATAGTCGCCAGCCCACCAGCAGCTAAACGTATATATGTTAATGCACATCAGTAAAATATTTTTTAAAGGCAGACACTTGGACAAAACAATAAAAATACTGTAATATAGCCCTGTAGTGCCATTAAGAATCTGCACAGGAAGTGCTTAGAAATCAAACAACGTCACTTGACCTGGCAGAGGTACTTAATTGACATAAGCATGCAAAGAGTGGCATAAGCAACATGAATCATAGCAGGCTAACATTTGATCCCAAAAGAGATGCTGGGACACGTGCTCAGGATCAGATGGCAGAAACACAGTACCACCCTGACATGCAAGAACCAACTGACAACACCGATGTGCGACAACTACTCAGCGGACCATTGATGGTAAAATTGACAATCTATCCATCAGAATGGATCAGTGGATTAAGAATGGATGATCTTAATGAGTGCCTTAGTAAGCACAATTCTAGACTTGATGTGGAAGAAAGAAGTGTGTCTGATTTCAAAGATCGCACCACTACACAAAACAAGAAAGGGAAGCTGGTGGAGGCAACCCGTTTGCAGAATGAAGACCTGGAGGTCAGTGCAAGGTGTAACAACATGCATATTATGGGCCTTGCAGAATCTCCATCAGTGGGAAAACTAGTAGTGTTCATAGAATCCTTGCAAGTTGAAATAGTTGGCAACGGCTGCTACTGAGGTCTAGTGCTGAGGGATCTTCTATTGCCAACAGCTCACTGATCCCTCAGCCTTAGACCTCCTTCTGGAGCACCATCTTAACACCTCGCCCCCTTAATTGTCAGATTCTTCAATTACCGGGATAGAGACATCGCCTTGTGTATGTCCCACTAAGAAGGAAAACTAACATCATAAGGTGCATTAATATCAATCTATCTAGACTTGATAAAAATGTAGAACTTTAAATAAATTTGTGGCACATCAGTGGACTAAATGATGCTAGAAAGGCAGAAACACTTGCATGTGTAAGAAGGCACAACATTCCAATAGCAGTTCTACATGAAACACACCTGTCTCAAGTACAGATTTGCCAAGAGCTGGGACACAGTCAGTCAGTCAGTCAGTCAAAATTACTTTATTCGGCTCATATCAAGAACCATAAAAGTGCAAAACATCACAATAAATACAATAAATAACATTTAAAATGAGCATGTACACATGATTTTAAAACACTACATTAAAATAAGACTAGGTCGAGTTTAATCACAATTCACAATTAATTTTAAACAACACTATGTCCACTTGATTTTTTTCCTTAATCTCATCGCGATAGCCAAAAAATTTGCTATATTAAAAATCTCCCAAGTAGTACCTAGCAGCTGGAGATACAAAAGAGCAGGTTTGACTTGTCTGAATCCTTTGTTCTTAATGAGAGGGATGATGAATTTTTTGCGGAGAGGGGACAAATGTTTACAAAAGAAAATAAAGTGGACAGTATCCTTGAGGGAGAATCTGTCACAAGAACAGATCTCCAAGTCTCTGTCCTTCATCCAACCAGCAGAATCAGTGAGCAAAAGATGGTATTTGTTCAGTCTAAACCTTGTCAATAAAAAGCGATGATTCATGTTATTCACTATGGTCAAGTAGGGTTCAATGCTGCCTGTAGTTATTAATAACTGATGGGCCTTTACTGTAGGTTTTATTAGCTCCTTTTCTTCTCTGGCTAAAGTAGTTCTAAGCTTGTGTGTATCTTTTACCCATTTAAAGTCTCCCTTTGATAAATTATTGGGATTATCGAATATGTCTGGGCGACCTATTTCGTCACTAAGGTTCTTAACATAGCGCAGCCACGGAATAGCCTTTCCGAACTCGAGCGATAAGCAATCTATTATAATTTCACGATTTAGCTCAAGTTCCGGATTTAGCCAGATTGATAACCATTTTAATAGGGGGGCTAATGCTATCCGGTCAGTTAAATAACCAACCCCACATTCTTGATGTACAATATAACCAGAGGTTGCCTGGGGAAGTGATAGAATGGTTTTTAGGAACTTGTCCTCTACCACCTGAAGTTCCTTCACATTTTTAAATCCCCACAGGTCCGCACCATACGTAGCTATAGAGATACATTTAGCTGCATAAATGTTCAATATAGCTTGCATGGGTTTCACCCCCAGTTTGCGAGCAAAGTCCAACACGCCTATGATAGATCTGGCAAAGGCATTTCGTTTTGCAGCTAATTGAGGGGCCCAGGATGACTTATCAAAAATAACCCCCAAATATGGGAAGCTTGTGATTCTAGATAAGACATGGCCCTCACAAAGCATAGTCTTAGTTTTCTTGGGTTTACAACCTACAGTCATAACATGAGATTTGGCGAAATTCACGCTTAAATCAAGTCTTTTCATAAAATCAGCAAATGTATCTAAAAGACTTTGAAGCCCTACTGCTGTACGCGCTAACAGTGCAGCATCGTCTGCATATAATAATGCTGGGATTTGGTACTTCCCAGCCCTAGGAATATCCTTACAAGACTCTGTTAAGGCAGTGGCTAGGTCGTTAATATAAAGTGTAAAAAGCAGGGGGGCTAAGATACAGCCCTGCCTGACACCATTAGAGATTCCAATCTTGCCAGTGCAGTTACCCAATCGGTCGAATCTAACAGTGGCAGAGAGATCTCTATGAAGATCTGCTAAGAAATAGACAAGGTTTTCATCTACTCCCTGCTTGAGGAGGAGTTCCCACAGTTTCGACCGGTTCACTCGGTCAAAGGCCGAGGATAAATCCATAAAGGCCAGGTATAACGTCCCTTTCTTAGCTATAGTGTATTTGCCTATTAAAAGGTAAAGGTTCAAGCTTTGGTCTATGGTGCCGCGGCCCTTACGGAACCCATATTGTAGGCACGAAAGGGTGTTGGTATCCTCCAACCATTCTGTTAATTTACCCAAGACTACTCGCCCCAGGACTTTAACTGCGGAATCAATGAGTGAGATAGGGCGGTAGCAACTAGGGTCCCCTCTATTACCCTTTTTAAAAATAGGTATGATCACGGACTCGGACCAGGTGTCCGGAATGCCTGCGACACAGACCCTGTTAAAAATATTCGTTAAAACTGTGGACCAAGTCTCAATGTCTGATTTAAAAAGGTCCGATGGGACGCCATCGGGTCCTGGAGCCTTATTGCTCGTCATCTTGCCGATGGCCTCAGCCACCTCGCCCTTGGTTACGAATAAAGTATATTGTTTTACAGTGGGAAGAGGGGGATTTAATCCACCATTCATGCCCACTTCGTAGACTGACTTGAAGTGAGAGTACCACTGGTGTACCCCGATACCGCAATCTAATTGATTATTACAGGTATCACGAAAGAAAGGTTTGTTGACGACAGACCAGAACTTTGCACTGTTGCGAAGGACGTCAACGGAAGAAAGTTCTTCCCACGCGTCCTCCCGGATCTCCTTTTTCCTGGTTGCCAGGGTTTTAGTATATTCTTTCCTGAGTTGGGCTATGTTAGACCGATTCAAAGGGTTACTGCTCAAGGCCGCCCTCAGCTTTCTGTTGGCCAAAGAACAGTTTTTGTCAAACCAACCTAACTCTGCCTTGTCCATTGTTTTAACTGGACACCGAAGATCAGCTGAGATCTGGGAGCAGATTACGGAATACGCCCCTAGTACTTCCACGTTCCCTGCTTCTAGGTCAAGGCACATGGTCAACTCAGGGCCAACCTTCTTTTTCAAATTGGCAAAAACATCTTCAGGAATAACTTTGTTCCATCTAATCCTGCGATCCTGATCTGTGGGGCGAATGTGAGATTTGTCCGTTCTATCAGCGGCTGTAACAAGTTGTGAAAAGAGATCAGACAAAATGAGGACCACAGGATAATGGTCACTGAAATATGTCCAGGCTGCTGAATATTCCATGGTCCTGTTCCTCAATACTGAACTGATGAAAATATAGTCAATCACAGAATATTTCCCATTCCCTTTGAATGTTGTGGTATTCTCATCCACCATGGCGGGGAGTAGCAAACCATGGTCAGCAAGGATTATTTCCAAAAGAGCACCCTGAGATGAGTGCTCAAAATGGGCCTCCCGTGATTCTATTGGGCCTAAGGGATCCGCCAAAGGACATTTCTCTGGACATCTATGGATATTAAAATCGCCCATGATAATAATAGGACAAGTTATCTCAGTTTTCTCCCTAAATTTAACCAAAAAACAATGTAATGCGGTGAGATGATCAACCGTGGTATCTCTGTGATAAGAATTATAAAAATTAACATTTAAAAAATTACTGCCCCCGTTGAGGGAGATTTGAACTGCCAAACAGTTACATGAGCCTGTGTCAAGTTGAGTCAGCGAGCCAGAGATGCTAGCTGAGATCAAGGTAACCAACCCCCCCTTAGCCCTCCCCATATTAGACGGTACAGCAGATGCAAAGAAGCTTTTATATCCATCTATACACAGGGTGTTATCCGTATCCCAAGTCTCTTGGAGACATATTACTTCCCCTGAGCAGATAAGATCTCTCCAGGCTGGGTCATCTGTCTTATTTCTCAGCCCAGCTATGTTCCAGGAAACCAATTTAGTTAAAGGACCCGTGGGTCCGTGACTAGGGTCATTGACTATCAATGGTACCATATCTGGGACTGCAGGCTGAGTTTCAGGCACTATAGTTAGTTCTTGCAGCCCTAGTCACTCATTGTCATCCAAGGTGGATAGGGCAGAGTATCTATTAGAGATAGGGACAACATTATCAAGGGGGGCACAACTCTTTGGGAAGTTATTGGTCGTCCTTAAGTCAAAAGCTGGGGGATAGAAAAAACCCAAAGGGAGGACATTAACATAATCATAATGAATTCTAGCAGAACCTGCCTGCCTCAGAATGTCCTCAACCAACCTGGGAGATCTAAAACTTATGACAATGCAGTCACCATCTAAACACTTGTTAATCTTACCCACCCAAGGTACTCGTCTTATCATCAGAAAATTACTATGTAAATGTTGCCCCAAGACAGTTTTATTCGATAGGTAGTGGAGGGCTTTGTTTTTTAATGAAGACCAGTGTTCCCTATTCCCATCCACAAGCTTTGGGACATTGGCTAAAATGATAGAGTAGGGGCAGGCCTCTGGAGGTAAGTGTAGTGTCGAGTCCCTCCCTAGGGGCCGATCCGGAGAAGAGATCCTCCCCCTTGGGTTCTGCTTATGTGTTTCCCTACCCTGAGCTATTTCTGCAGCAATTGGAGGTCGGGATATGGTAGTAGAACCTATAGCTGGGGTAGTGCAGGGAAATGTTGGTTGCTGATGTATAGTGATCATAGAATCCAGCATGTTATCAACTGTAGTTGTACACGCAATTAGAGAATCAACTACCGCGGAGCTTGGCTCAACGTTTAAAACCTTAGTTTGAAGGTGTAACTCGATTTTAGTGATGCGATCCTCTATTCGTTTCAAAGTAGCCATTAGCGGTACAGTTAGTAACTTAAGACGGGCATCGATGATTGTCGCTATTTCTAGCCCTATACTTTTATTGCCAATATCGGGGCCCTGAGTTGTACAGTTATTAATTTACCCACGCGTTGACTCACCAGCTAAATGGGGAACACCAAGATTAACCTGAGGCAACCCCTGAGCGAGATTGCTCTTTCTGGGGATTTTTGCCTGTTTCCGTGCTCCCAAGGAGTTATTTGCCTTTCTTTTACCTGCCATGATTTTGCCCCCATTAGATGGCTGATTTGAAATGCCTCTTGATTGTCTTGTTCTGACAGCCACAGGAGAGGGGGCAGGACTCAAATTGGGTAACAAGGCAGGTGTAACTATAGAAGTCTCCACGGTTTCTGACCCATTTTGGGACATACAAGAGTTGGCATCATCGGGGGGTGCATCAACAGCAATGGTCGTAGGAGGGGTACGAGACGCAGCTAGCCTAGGTGGTTCAAGTGATAATCTACGTTCCACTGACGCAATTTCTTTAACAATAGCAGATTCAGCATGTTTCAGGTAGCTATCAAGAGTCCCCAAACCCACGGTCCTTTTGCATGTTTTAGAGTTCATTTTCTACTATGATAGTATACAATAGCGAGCCGTGGGAAACACAACCAGCCCCCTGAGATCACCACTTCAATAATAACAGAAAAGTTGACACAGTATTACCCACTTCGTACAGTCCGTTCTCAGGTGACAGATGGTGTCCCAAAATCACACGCCAAAGAGAAGGGTCCCAGCCCAGCCTCACTCGGCCTCTGAGGGCCTAAGAGGGCCCGCCCTTTGCCCGGGCTTAGCCAGGCGCCCGCCCGCGCGCGTCCCGCGACGCGGAGGGAGCAGCAGACTTTTAAGCGCCTCCGGGCGCGTGGTAGGCGTCACGAACCGCTTGGGCACCTGGGAGCGGTAGTTCCCCCTCTGTGGGGCCGCGAGATGAAATGGCGGAGAGAGGAGCTCAGGCAAACAGCGGTAAGGCTACAAATGAGAAAGGGAGGGCACCAGCAGCTTCACGGTATTCCCTCGCACACAGTTCTGGCTTCCCGCTCCACCGAGGGAGCAGCAGACTTTTAAGCGCCTCCGGGCGCGTGGTAGGCGTCACGAACCGCTTGGGCACCTGGGAGCGGTAGTTCCCCCTCTGTGGGGCCGCGAGATGAAGTGGCGGCGAGAGGAGCCCAGGCAAACAGCGGTAAGGCTACAAATGAGAAAGGGAGGGCACCAGCAGCTTCACGGTATTCCCTCGCACACAGTTCTGGCTGGGACACAAATTAGTATTTTTCTTCATGCACCTCAAATTCAGGACAATTCTGGCTGAAACATTGTGCATGGCATACTGGGACAGAACCATATTACTTTTATAAATGGGTCCTACCTGAGAAGCTGTTCATGCAATAAGGTGATTAGGAAACTCAAACAGTGTTCTGGTCAAACTGTGTTGTGGTGAGGGTGATTGCATTACAGTATGTCTCGCATCCCTGATTGGATGCCTCTGACCGTAGATTCCTTACCTTAAAAATATCCACAGACGGCAGACTGGATCCGGGGAGAGAGAGTGTGAGAGAGAGAGAGAGGAAAAAGTGGCGGTGCCACATGTATGCACCACCCCTGCTCGCTGATGGCAGTTACTTTCTTTTCACACCTATTGACACAAGTTCGATCTTCCACTGCCAACCTGGTCTGTCTTCTGACGATTTCCATATTTCTTTATAGTGGTATAGAGAGCGATCCCCCATTTAAAAACTTCCGGATTCAGTCTGTGCAGAGAGTAGAGGATCAAGATGTTGGTCACAGATCCACATGAAAACTGTTACAGGGGCTTGGCCTCAACGAGTGTTTGGGTACATCTTGCTGTGCGCAGGCCACTTCCTGTTAAGTGGCCCGGATGAAGGTTGTATACCACAGAGTGGGCATCACAATTTCTTGGTGCATAAGGATGGTGAACCTTTTATGGTTTTTAAGCTTACCCGGGTATGCAAGCAGGCACTGTCCTCATTGGGTTTGGACACAGTTCACTTCTTGCTTTACTCTTTCAGAATTGGTGCAGCAACTACGGTGGCAGCATTAGGTATGCTGCCACATGCTGAATTTGGGCATGGAATGTGGCAGTCTACTTCCTTTGAGTGCTGTCCTCCCTCTCTTAGCGTGAGGAGTCAAGCGCTCCTCTCCCACACACTCGCACCTTTATTCCCTGCGGCCCCTCCTTTTTCAGTCTCCTGGAACCTCTTCCTGCGGCTTCCCTCAAAAGCTTTTGAATGTTTGCTGGTGTGGCCATTTATTCTTCGTACAGCACATGAGAAATTTCGCAGGTCTAGCATGGAGATTATTCAGCTGGCAGCTGGCTGCAGGGGCTGGCTGCAGGGGCTAGGCACCAATGGGTAGGTTTAAGTGGGCTGTTTTTCTAGATCAGTCTGGGTACAGTCGAAGCACCTGTTTTACTATGGAAAATTTATAAAGCGGTAATATGGAGTAAGGTGGTTACCTTGTTAACACACCAAAGGAAGGGACCACAGCGCACACTCAGTCAATTAGAGGAGGAGTTTTTTATGGTCAAAGCAGGGTATAGTTGAAACACTAACCAGAGAAAACCTACACAGACTCACTTAAGCGAACATACACCATGAACAAGTTAAAAATAATTTGCTCTGTAAGGTGTGGTTGGCGGCCAATGTAGACCATACGACCAAGAAAACTGGAAAGCAGACTCATTGACTTACCAGTTGAAATGGCAAACCTATTTGCACATTACTATAGTTCTCTATACAAGATGAAACTCCCAATTCCCACTAGACCATCTCTCCGCTTACTTAGCATCTATGTCCATGCTTAGGTTATCTGTTACATGTTATGTATCTGTAAAGCGCACGGTCACCCAAGGGTATCTTGGCACTGAATAACAGATGTTTATTGTTACCTAACTCATTAGTACCCATTTTTTTGACCATGCGGTCACATGCCCCTACCGGGGATGCATTAGTTCATTAAGCCACCAGACCGGTTACAGAAGCCTCACAACTTGATGAACCCATAATCACACTAGAGATTTTTGTGGATGCCGTTAAACAGATTCCTCAGGTAAATAGCTGGGACCAAATGGATTCCCAAAGGAATTTTATAAATGTCTTGCCTCTTCACTGGTGCAAAAGTTGTTGGATCTGTTTCAGAGCGCCAGAATCATGGAGAGTTTCCCACCAGAATTGATGCACACTTAATATTGTGAAACACGATCACCTGTTTCCCCCCTCAAAAAGGGAAAGCTACTGATGATTAGACTCAGTTATAACTAACATCCACCCTAATCAATGTGGTTTTGTCACACTGGATAACCAGGCATAACCTTTGTCGCGCCTTTAATGCACTCGCATTGCGTCACAGGTTTAATGAGGCCCTAGCGCTTCTATTAATTGATCTTGAAAAAGCCTCCAACAGCATCTTATGGGATTACTTTTCACACTTCTGATTTACATAGGCTTCAGACCATACTTTATATCTAACATCTGTCCACTCTTTACGGGACTCTGTGGTAGGGTGGGAGGAACATGCTTGTTTCCACTAGAATGATGGGTGAGGCAGTTATTCGCAGTTGCGATTAAGCCCTTAGCATGTAAGATCCGACAAGCCAAGTGAGTCGTGGGGTCCGATGATCAGAGAACATGGGGTACAAACAATCACTCTGTGCTGACAACTTCCTCATCTACTTTAGTATTCCATTAGCCTCATGCCCTGCTGTAATGCAGACACTAGAGACATTTGGTCAACATTCAGTCAACTTGTCTAAAACAAGACTCTATCCTTTATGCCTCTAGCGGGTACAGAGCCTGGAGATACTGAGATCCAGGAAAGCATATAGATTATAAGATACCTCGGGATCCAACTTACTCATATAACACTGTATATTAATGAAAAAATGGATTTACCTCAACCCAGAATTAATCCATACCATATCCAATGTATGCAACTCAACAGTGAGTCATGAGTGAGGGGACCCCAATTCAGTTCCTATATGCAAGGAAGATCCCTTCTGGAGCTCCCACTACAATAAAGGTAGTGCTGGGTGCATGGAATCCCTAAACAAACAGATCTGATGGGCTAGAAAACGGACAGGCAAAAACCATATATGGATGATTACCACTTTCCCTGAGGTGACCGCTCAGAGGGCTTTAATGGATGGGACCGCCTAGGCATTTCTGCACTTGGAAATGTAGTGACAGAGCGAACGTCAAAATCCTCCGAAATCAAAGAGGAATGTGGTGTACTTCAAATATCTCCAATTCTATGGCAGGACCGGAGGCGAGGATTATGCTCTGCTTTCCTTATTTTCCAACACCAGCAGTTTTAACATTCACAGAAAAAAACTCTTGTTCCCAAAAACTCTCGTTCCCAATCAGCATCCACGCATGTCCTGAGGCTCCGGGGATTGCTGGGATACCTCCTCTTTCTTTTCCTGCTTACCAGCATATAAGTCGCATTCCATTACTCAATGGTTTTCTCAACATACTGCATTGCACTTGGCATTGTTTTTCTGTATTTTTTTCCTGATAAGGGCTTTTGTGTATGCGCTAGAGTGTGTGTTTCTTTCAGTGATTGCCTTTGATCTGCCGTGGGAGCATTCTTCATCGCGGGTTCGTGGTGACTCAGGCGGCCGCCGGAGGGCGCCGGTGCAGCGCGTCTTGCAACTTGTTGCTCGGCGGGAGCGCTTTTTCCTGTCAGAAATTTCCTGTCAGTTCGTACCCCGCCGAGCAAGGAGTGTAAGAAACTGGCTCAATGTATACTACACCAAAATGAGTTAGTGTGTATAGAGTCCAAGTGTCCCCTGAGGTAGGCAGAGGTTAAAGTTAGATAGAACATTACTCTGATTGTTGTAGCTTGGTCGAGCAGTAAGGCAGTATCGGAGGACAGTGTTAAGCATTTGATGTACACACTCAGTCAGTCAATTAATTCACACACTCAAGAACTGAACTCTAGGCCAATTGTTTTTGTATAAAAAATATACTGTTTTATTTCTAGAACCAAGCAATTCTGGCACAGGTTAGCATTAAATACTTTTCAGTAATAAGTTGCTCGATATAGAACAGTTTGAAAATGTAATACAAATTGTACTTTGTTTGATTTACAGGGGAGCAGTAGTATGCAACACTTAGCAAATACAGTACTTTGAAATGAATAGGCTTTTTCAGTAAATTACATGCAAGTTATTTTTTACGTAACTTTTCTAACTCCGTGCTGGATACCTAGATTCAGCACTGGGACATTTCCTGGAAATATGCAAGTAATTACGTTTTGATTATTCGCATGATTTTTAACCCCTTGCATGCCCGCCCCTTTCCCCGCCCAGTGCCGCGCCTTCCATTAGCGGGCGGAGTTCATGACGAGCTGGACTCGTCATGGGCACAGCGCCACCGCAGCCCATGACGAGTCCAGCTCGTCATGGGCACTGAAGGGGTTAAAGAATATTTTCAGATTTCAAAACATCACACTTAGAAACTTTTTGGAGCAGTACATTGAAATTAATAGACTTCCAGTAAATTGCAGGTAAGTTACTTTTCACGTTACTTTTCTAACTCCGTGCTGGATACCTAGATTCAGCATTGGGACATTTCCTGCAAACAGGTAAGTAAACACGTTTTGGTTATTTGTACGATTTTTAAAGAATATTTTTAGATTTCAAAACACCACACTTAAAAACTTTTTGGAGAAAGTGTTGATGTTATCCTATGGAGGGAAAACAGGTTAACGGTTCTCAGGTAAGTAATCAACTGTGGGAGTTAAGGTTCTGGGGTTAGACTCAGGGGTCTCCAAGGGTCAGTGATGCACTGTTGTTGCACCCTCAGCGGCACTAGGGCTGCCGGGTGCAGAGTGTTGAGACCCAGTGTTATCCAATGGGGGATAGGGGGCCTCCGGTTGGTGGCTGCTGGCATGCAGGCCACTGGGTTGTGGGAGCAAAGCTCCCAGGGTTAAGGTCAGGGCAAATTGGGAAACTAAGTAGCACAAAAGGTGCACCCTCAGCGGCACTGGGGCGGCCCGGTGCAGAGTGCTGTTTCGAGGTCGGGCGCCCTGTTTTCTATGGAGAACCTCCGGTTTGCAAAAGCACTGCAGGCAGGGAGACGAATGGCTTCTGGGTGCGACCACCACTTGGAGAGGTAAGTTGGAAAGTTAAGGGTTGGTTAGGCACCGTTGGTTTGGGCACACAAGGCCGTGGGGCGTTGGGTGCAGGGGTGCCTTTTGGGGTTGAATCTTCTTACCAGCTCCTGGTCGCGGTTAGGGGGCATTCTGGATTTAGGCTTCAGGCGTCTGCTGGAGGCTTGAGGCAGGTCAGGGGTCGCCGGATGTCGGATCAGGATCGCTGGTGTGACGACCTTGTGGTGGTGGTCCGCTCGGGCCGGGTTCAGCGAGTGCAGAGTGGGTTGGGTTTGCGGTCTCTGGCTGGCACCAAAAGCTGCAGTTTGAACAAATCAGGTGTTCATGAGAGATGCAGTCTTTAGAAGTGCAGGCAGGCAGGTCCTCCGGGTTTCTTGAGGTTGCTGGCTGCAGGACACACCAGGATTTCGCAGGAGCAGGTTCGAGGGGGAGACAGGCCAGTAGGGCTGGGGCCAAGACAGTGGGCGTCGTCCTCTTGTTAGCTCTGCACGGCTCTTCAGTCCTTCTTCTTATCTTTTTTCTTGTTTCTTGTCTGGATCTGAGGAAGCAAGGATCAAGGCGCCTCCTAAATACTAAATTTAGGAGTGTTACAAGTAGGTAAAGGGCAGGGACCAATGGGTCCCTTCCCTGGGGTGGGTACACCCTTATATTCTGCCACTCTCCAGTGGGAGGGCGGCAGGAGCCTGTCCCTGGTTGGCTGGGTCCCCCCATCCTCAAGATGGCGGGGACTCGAGGTTGTGCTTCACCTCGTCTCCGCCACCTTAGGGGTGGAGTTGGCAGAGGTGGGCACACCTCTCTTCCTCACTTGTTTTTCCCACCCAAAGTAGGGGGTAGAACCAGTGGGGACCAGTTGCTGAAAGCAGCAAATGGTCTGGAGAGGATCACAAAGGCGGCATGCCTTTGAAGCTTCTCCTTTGTGAACCCTGCCCATCCTGGGTCAGAAGGCTTGGCACCTCGTCCCAGGATGTGCATTGTTTCAGGCCCCTGAGAGCAGAAGCTCTTGACCCAGTGGTCCAGAAACATGTCTGGTGGTGGCAGCCTAGGCAGCCACTCAGTCAGGTCACTAGAAGTTGGTCTAGTTTCAGGGGGTATCTCTAAGATGCCCTCTGTTGTGCATTTTATATTAAATCCCACTCTGGCATCAGTGTGGGTTTAATGTGCTGAGAAGTTCGATACCAAACATCCCAGTCTTCATTGAAGCCATTATGGTGTTGTGGAGTTCCTAATGACGAACTCCCAGCGCCATGTACTCTTAATGGCAGCACTGCACTTACAGTGCCCAGGAATGGACTTGGGCACTGTAGGGGTACAGGGCTCATGCACCTGTACCCTCACCACTGGCATAGGGCACCCAGCTAGAGGTGTGACTGATGTATGCCAGGGCAGTGGTTTGTGGGCATGGCACACAGGTATGTGTGCCATGTCGACTCTTCACTTTGTTCTGCACCAAGACACGCAGCCTGCAAAGGTAGTGTGTGAGTGTCAGGGTACAGGGCCTCTGAAGACTGGGTATGCCTTTCCTCCGTTTGCCATGATCATGCGCCATTCAGCTCAGGTTCGCCGACAGCAGGCGAAGGTAGTGTTGGTCACACCTTATTGGAGGTTGCAAGTATGGTTTCCAGTTCTTCTGGAACTTACTTGGGATTCTCCAATCCTTCTACCCCCCGATCCGACGATTCTTCGGGGTCCTCAGGGAGGGCCTCACCCATTGGTCCTACAGAATCGGATGCCCCTCAGGGCTTGGTGGATTTCCAACAACGTTGGAGACTCCGGGGCTTATCAGGAGAAGCTCAGAACATCTTGACAGCAGCATGGGCTGACGGCACCAACAAACGATACCGTTCGGCTCGTTCCAAATGGGTGGGTTAGTGCCTAGCCGAGATCAGGATCCCGTGGGGTGCGAAGTGGTCCTTCTTCCCTGGCCACAGAGGGCTTGGCTTACCGCACCATTAATTCTTACAGATCAGCAATCTCAGCGGGCCATGACCCGGTGCAGAGTAACGTGGTAGGGGAACACCCTTTTGTCTGTAAGTTAATGAGAGGTAGTCGCTTATCCCTGTCTCCTTTACCTAAATACTCACAATTGTGTGACGTTAACAAAGTGTTATATCTCTTTAAGTCCTGGCCTTCTAATAGATATCTGTCTCGCAAGGAACTTTCTGCGAAGTTGGCCATGCTCCTCTGCTTGGTCTCCTGCCGGAGGGTCTCTGATGTGAGAGTCCTTGATCTCCTTGGTCGAGTTTTTGCCCCCCAGGGGGTCACTCTTCATATTTCACGCCGCACTAAGTCGGATTCTAGGGTAATCTCGTACCCGGCTATTTACAAACACACGAAGTTGTGTGTGGTGCGCTGCCTCAAGGCTTATGAGGGCATGACGGCTGAATATCGACCTCATGGCATAAACCAACTGCTGATATCTCTCAGGAAACCCTTCAAGGCTGTGTCTCCTCCCACCATTGCAAGATGGATCAGATGGGTCATGCGGGAAGCAGGCATTGACATTTCACTCTTAGGTGCCCATTCCATGAGAGGAGCGATGGCCTCCAAATCCTTTTTCCTCGGGCATGCCTCGAGGATATTATCAATGCCGCCGACTGGTCATCGGACTCGATGTTTAAAAGATTATATTTTAAACCGATCGTTGACATGGCTTCCCTGGTGGTGGACAAGCTTTGAACGAGCAAAATCCTTCCCTCCGGTCTTGCCATAGAATGAAAAATTTCCTAGTAGACACAAAGGAAAGTTTCAATTCTATTAAGCACTCGGAGGCGAGGATTATTCCCACCCAGAGTTCCTGATGATTCGCTTTTTTCCCACCCTAGTCTATGGATCGGCACTCCATAAGGTATAAGTATTGTTTTCCATTCTTGTACTTAAGAGTTTTACTGTACTGGGACTGACAGTTTAATTGTTCTTGTCTTTTCTTTCATGATAAGTCTCATCCGGACTATGCCTTTTGTGATTCCTGTGGTGATTAAGTTCTGATTCATTTGATATCCTTTCACTTCTTTCAGGATCGGAAACACCTAAAACGGACTAATGGAATTCGTTAACGGCCGGATGATTCGCAGTCAAACGAAGAGGAGGTATCCCATCAATACCCGGACCCTCAGGACACGCGTGGATGCTGATTGGCTGACCTCTTGGACTATTCTTTCCCTGTGGTTCTTGGGAAAGAGTTTTTTTCTGTGAATGTTAAAACTGCTGGTGTTTGAAAATAAAGCAGAGCATAATCCTCGCCTCCGAGTCCTTAATAGAAGTGAAACTTTCCTTCGTGCCTACTAGGAAATTTTTCATTTCGGCTTGCTATCATGCCCTACGCAACCGGTCTTGTGGATGTCCCATAGTTCAGTCCCTAGAGACTAAATTAGCCGTTTCTCCACTCCCTTTATTAGGGAAAATTTTCTGCCTGGTCATTAACTCTCCAGACACTCTCAACAAGCTTTCAGCAACCTAGGAGACAAAGAACGATCACCTCGAAGATTAGGAATGGACCTTTGCACTTATGGCTCCATGGGAAGAAGGAGTCACAAATGGACATTACTTAATACAGTTTAAGTTCCTACAAAGTTTAACTAAACACTAGAAGGACTGTGGCATTTCTGGAGAGATTGTTTGGAATTGTGAGCGAAGTGGGACATTTTATCCACGTGGTCTGGACTTGCCCAGTCCTCTAGCCCATTTGCGAGGGGCTAATCCATGCATTCTATTCCATATTGAAGAGGCCAATTGAACTGAACACAAAGATCAGCTTGTTAAACATTCTGGGGGATGAGGTTCTAGGAAGGAAAAGTACCTCACATGGCGTCCTGTCCTGAGTGCCCCAGCTGCAACAATTTCTAGATCCATGGTGATTATTTTGGTTGTCTTGTGAACACAGATCTTGCATGTGCGCCATGATATGGGCCTGTCCCACACATTGCGGTCATGTTGGATCGGCCCGTCCCACACATTGCGGTCTTGTTGGATTGGGAGGGGCATCTAAAGCACTACCCTCATAGTGGTAAAAAGCTGCTGCCGCCTTGTTGAGTTGAGTTGCACAAGCGCCATGGTGACAGCATACTGTGTAGCGATCAATAGAAGTGAACAGTCCTTAGGTCGAGCCTAGCGTTGCAGCACATGCTCTGTGAGGCATGCTGTAGTAGGGTATGTTTTAGAAGTGGTGTGGAAGCCCCGCCCATATTTTTCATTGGCTGGTGTCATTGTCCATGGTAAACGCTGGCTTCTGATTCATAGTGAGGCATCTTAGTCCATCCTTGTTACTGGCCTGTCTCCTTTTGTGTCTGCCCATCAGGTCTGGATCTTTTACTTGCGGCGTTACACTGTCTCCTTCATTAGTCAGTAGGCACTTTATTTTTTTCATTCAGCTTTGGCAATGGCGACAGCTTGTTCCTCTCTGCTCCTGTGATCCCCTGATCGCCAATAGCGATATATGGATTCGAACTATCGGCGATATATTTCCAAGCGTCTTCCTTCTTTGTGTTGGAAAATTAAAAAGTGAAATTAGGAAAGACAGCTCAACAGAAAGAAATATTTGTGGTTGCGCCAGCACAGCGGGTAAATGTGGCTGTAAAACAAACCTGTGTCTAATGTGAAGGGCACGAGGACAGAAATGCAAGAAGGGCGGCTCCGCTTTTCATCTTTTTGTGGTCAATGAAAAGAGCTCGGTGGTGGCCAGCTTTGTGTAAAATAAAACGCCTGTTATTCGGAGCCGTTGTCTTGAACCACGGCGGCTGAACCGGGACCCCTGGTTCGGCCGAAACCTGGGTGTCTTTGGCGGATTGTGAGACTGCCCGAGTTACTGTCCCATCCTCGGCGTCATTTGTACTGAAATATATCCATTTATTGCCCTGTCGGGATTTTATCATCTCAGTATGAACCTACATACACATCGAAGGGCGTACGCCCTTTTGTATTTATGTCGAACCATTTTGCAGTTAAGATCTTCATATTATGAATCCAGCCCCCTGGGGTAGACGTCTACTTTTTATATAGCACGTCATTATAGCAGATTATACCCGTACAGTACATAAAGAAACAAGCATTAAAAATGCAATAGGTGGGGGCGTGGCTAGCAGCCGTAGAAAATGGCCGCAGACTAGGGAGGCTCCGTGATACGAGGAACCCTCATAATACATCCGATCATCTATCCGGCGGCTCTCTCTCAAAAATATTACAGTTTACGGTGGCGGAGATCCCTGGATGCCCGTTCCTCCTGGTCCGAGGCTGAACGGAAGGCTCAGACGGCATAGAAGGCACGGAGCCGACGAGGGGCCTACCTCGGCGAGGAGAGCCGGGGAGTAGAGTTCAGAAGGAGCAGGCTGCAGGGGCGCGAAGTGCTGCACGAAGGAGGGCGCAGAGTGTGACGGACTGAAGAGGGCCGGGAGAGGCTTCCCCCCAGCTGGCAGCGAACCGGAGGGGGCGCTTCTCTCTCAACGAGGCGGTGCAAAGAAGAACACCTGCGCGGACGGAGAGGCGGGCGGACTGCCGCCTCATGGACCAGACGCGTCTCCCGCCATTGCCGAAGAGGGCGCATTTGAAACACTGGCAAACAGGCAGACCGCCATACCTGCGGCCATCCGAGGTCAGGACGGCAGTGTAACTGTAACGCATTAGATCGCTGTGCTGCCCAGGTACTGCTCTTGTATATAGCAGACACCAGCTGCTTACACAACGCAAACTACATCGCGTTGCCTTAAAACCCCATTCACACATGTTTATTAGGTCTTACAGCAGAGCCTCGTAGAACCTTAATGTGCCTGCACATTGCTTCAGTCTATGGTGCTCTTTTACCTTTGTTGCGGATAGTGCCGGGGAGAACTGACCGCGCTTGGTTCAGGCACGCATCGTCTCCAGGCAGCGGCCCAACGGCGAAGCACTAGTTTGGGGGTGAGTTTGCATACCGAACGCAGCCCCCACTGTAGAGGGCACCACAGCGCAGTGCACAACGCCATATTATCTAAAGAGGGAGCCTTCCCCAGATATGATGAACTGATTCTGAGTGCCGAACCAAAGATCATTCTAGAAGAGTGCAAGCACAGTGGGTCCCATTGACAGGGCCAGACCTAAGACACTTCAAGCAGCATAATACAGGAGGAGCAGGGTGGGAAACCCGACAGGCAGCTTGGGCTGTGACAGCCCTCTGGCAGGTGGCGGTGACTACCATTCCTGAACGCTCCACCTGTGCGAACATACCCCCAACGCGACTATAATCTGCAGAAATACGAAGGGGCCGAGCCAGGCGAAGCTGGAAAAGTACGCCTATACAAAATCGCAGCCGGATCCAGTGAATCACGATGCAACGCCGGGACCAAGTACGACCACGGGAGAAACCCAAGAAGTGACACTGCAAGATATTATGACCACACTGAATAAAGTACACACGTCCTTAGACTCTCGCATTGGATCCCTCTCAGCAGAACTCTCACTAATCCGGGCTGATCTTAACAAAATGTCCACCAGAGTATCGGAGGTGGAGGTCACGGCAACCACCCTAACTAACGACACGACTGCACTTAAGCAACAAATGCAACAGCTCACAGCACATAATAAACTGTTGGCTGCTAAACTGGAGGACCAGGAAGGGCGATCAAGACGGAATAACATACGCCTTATAGGTGTGCCGGAACAGAAAGGGGGCCCAGCCCTTGACCTGTTTGTTGAGGACCTTATTACAAATCATCTCCATACGAGCACATAGATTACCAGGGGGCCGACCCAAACCTGGGGCCCCTCCACGCCCTATCCTGGCTCGTATTTTTAACTACCGGGATAGAGACGTAATACTACAGGCTGCACGTGTTGCGCCCCCTCTGATGCTCGACAACGCAAATATTACCATCTTCCCGGACTACACTGCAGCAGTTACGAAGCAGCGTTGCAGATTTTTTGAAGTAAAAAAAACACTCCACGAACGTGGGATCAAGTACTCAATGCTGTTCCCTGCGAAGTTAAGGGTGGAAGCTGAAGGCAAAGCCTGGTTCTTTCTATCGCCGGAAGACACCCAGGAGTGGCTGGAGGGTTGGCGTAAAACCCCATGTTCAGAGCGCCGGACAGGAGGTCACAACCACCGTGAGCAAGCCGAAGAGCGAGAGGGACTAGAGTAGACGACTGCAGGAGAAGGTGACATTCATTGCTGAAATAGGGAGGGAACAAACTGCAATACCATGACGATCACGGCCTAAATATGATGAATGGCTGAAATCTAGAATTCGATCAGTCTACCAGATTCTCTACGACTCCACTGTAATGACGCCGAGGCTTCCTCATACAAGGGTTCGAGGGAGTGACTACTGCGACGAGAATAACCCGATGGAGGGAAGTCAGGCTTCCCCATCGCTTAATGTACACGAACTATCAGAGAGGGAGACGAGACCGCTACTACTGCAGAGGGAACAATGGGTCTCAGAGGACAGCGGACGATGGCTCTCACCCCCAAGTTATGGTATCGGGGAAGGGTACTAAGCACTCTGCACTGTTGGGGTGGCGGGTAGTTATGGGTCTGTCAAGCAGGGAGGCATGGAGGTGGGTGGGGGGGACAGGGTTGTTAATACAATATTGGATGTTATTGGTTATTAATTTTTTACGGGCATTGGATGGAAATTGGTTTAGAGGTGCTGGTTACAGGAAATGCAGACGATCTATGGCACTGACTGCATGCTTCAAGTATGATAGAAATAATGGTTCAGGATCACTCAAGGGCTGAGTCACTAACGTCCCCAGTGGGCCAAATTGTCCCTTTATCATTGGTTACATGGAATGTCCGTGGGCTAGGGGATAAGATTAAAAGAGGTCTAGTTTTGCAATATTTGAAACGGTGTGCGCCAGCGATAGCCCTCTTACAGGAAACACACTTAACGGGAACAACCTGTAAAGCACTGGATCGGTTTGGTTTTAAAATGATTGTACACTATGAGTTTTCTTCCGGATCTCGGGGAGTAGGTATCCTGATAAGAAAACAGTTCCCGCTGATCATTAACCAAAAATGGACAGATGACCAGGGCCGCTGCGCGGCTAAAGCATGTCAGTGGGAGGGAAGGTCCTTTAATGTGGTGTCAGTGTATATCCCTCCAGCGCGCCACGCTGTGGCCCTACCAGCGTTCAGTAAATTTCTGCTCGCTCTCCCAGAGGGAGAAATGATAATTGGGGGAGACCTCAATGCTGCAATCAACGGGACTCTTGACCGACATCCTCCCAAACCCCACACCAGCAGACTATCTCACATAGAGAGTTTTCTAGAAGCCCTTAGAGACATAGAGATCAGACTCAGAGGGATAGCAGATCATTCCCCAGTGCTACTAACATACACGTGCCATCACATGGTTAGACGACGCATTTACCCCATACACCCAGGATATTTAAATAATCCCAAAATCCTTAAAGACCTCAACACTACGACGCAACACTACTTTAAAGAAAATACAATGACAGCCTCATCTTCAGCCACCCTTTGGGAGGCCTATAAAACTGTTATCCGTGGGCAAGCCATTACATCCATAGTAGGTCATACACGCGAAAACCGACGGGAGTTACTTGTCATGGAATCGAGTTTGCATCAGGCCGAGAACCGTCGTACACAACACCCGACGCTGGAAACATCCCAATCCCTGAGTGTTAAGCAATAAGAATACAGAGAGTACCTAAAAGAGATGACGAAGTCCAAGTTAAAGAGTACACAACAAAAGATATACGAAATTGGAGATAAGGCGGGTAAGCTTCTGGCCTGCCTTGACAAAAAAGAACGAGCAAGGAGCTGAATAGCACAGATTAAAACTCGAAAGGGGATAGTGTTCTCAGACCCTCAAGAAATTGTAAACGGCCCAGCCAGATACTTCGCCCAGGTCTATGCACCCTCGTTGACCAACATGGTTGAGGAGGCACTAGCTTACCTCAAAGATATCAAAATGCCCACATTAACACCTGAGGCGACCAGCACGCTTGAAGATGACCTCACGGCGGACGAATTGCAATTAGTGATCGAGTCCCTACAATCGGGGAAGGCGGTAGGGCCTAACGGCATACCCATTGAGTACTATAAGAGGATGGCGGGAACACTCTTCCCCCCCCCCCCCTATTAAAAATCGATAACGAAAGTCTAGATGCGGGAGAACTCCCGCGGGACCAAAGAACGTCCACCATTGTGGCAATCCCGAAACCTGGGAAACCTCCTGAGGAATACACCTCATATCGCCCAATATCATTGCTTAATGCTGAAGCTAAAATACTCGTTAAACTTTTGGCAACTCGGTTAACACCACACATGACGGCCCAAATACACCCAGACCAATCGGGTTTTATGCCAGGTCGCAACACGGCTCTTAACCTGAGACGCCTTCATGGGGTGTTGGCCCGTATACCCTATATCCAAGAACCGGCTGTTATTCTTTCGTTAGACGCCCGTATGGCATTTGACATGGTAGAGTGGCCCTTCTTATTTGCGGTCCTTAGGCATCTGGGCTTCAGCCCTAAATTCTGTGCATAGGTACGCCTGCTATACTCGAAACCGCTGGCACATGTCACAGCTAATGGTCACATGTCGGAGGACTTCCCGTTGGGACGCGGAACTCTCCAGGGCTGCCCCTTATCCCCCTTGTTGTTTGCCCTGGTGCTGGAACCGCTGGCAGCCTTGATCAGGTGGGAACTGACCATCAGGGGACTCAAATGGGCGGTGGGATGGGAGGACCGCATCTCATTGTATGTAGATTACATTTTGCTATACTTGGCCTCCCCCAGACGTTCCATTATGGTGCTATTGAACGGTTGTGGAAACTATGGGAGAGTATCGGGCTATACTATTAACTGGTCCAAATCGGTCTTATTTATACTATCTGGTCCACCGCCGCAACTTCCTAAAGAGTGCGATCTCCTAATCATGACAGAGTGCTTCAAGTATTTGTGTATCTATGTGACGCCTAAAAAAATCTAATACCCCCCCTGGACCGTCTAAAACGGGATACAACGCACTGGTACACATTACCCTTGACGCTGCTTGGGAAAGCAGCACTCTTTAAAATGGTGGCGCTTCCACGGTTTCTCTATGCCTTAGAAAATACTCTGTTTCCGGTACCAGCGAGCTATTTTAAAGCAATAGCGACAGAGGTCTCTAGGTTATTGTGGGGAAACAAGCCAGTGTGTATTGCAATGGAAAAGCTGGTTAGGAGCTGGTATGATGGGGGTATAGCGCTTCCAAACGTACAACTGTACTATTGGGCAGCACAGTTAAAAATAATCAATCAATGGATCCAGGCCCCGCAGGCCGACCCTGCGTTTCAGGCGGACAGATATATATTAGGAGATGGAGGAGTCATGACTGCCTTATACAATAAAAAACGATCTAACCCACTGATTGGCCCGACGGGATGGCAGGGGGTTATTACTCAACTTACTCCACTCTGGGATACACAGTGGCTGGGAAGACTTAGAAACAGTAAAGGATTCAACAACTGGGACGCAATAGG
Source organism: Triturus cristatus (assembly GCF_964204655.1). Taxonomy (NCBI): domain Eukaryota; kingdom Metazoa; phylum Chordata; class Amphibia; order Caudata; family Salamandridae; genus Triturus; species Triturus cristatus. The sequence continues at coordinate 65,032,803 of NC_140580.1, read as the reverse complement.
CATTTCTACGGTAGGCGACCTATGGGTTAAGGGCGGGGTGATCGCGTTTGAACGCCTACAGGACCAATACGAACTAGCCCCATCTGAACAATTCAGGTACATGCAGATTAGACATGCACTACAGGCAGCTATACCGCCAAACACCGTACTGCCGGAGGCCTCTCCCCTAGAGGATAGACTTCTCACTGACTACATGACGAAAAAAGCCACCTCTTTTACTTACCATGAATTAATTAATAACCTACCTGACCCAACGCAGGCACTGAAGGTCAAATGGTCCGTGGACCTTGGGGAACTTGACGAAACAGACTGGCAGTTAGCACTCTCATCACCACGGGAAGTTACAATACCCTCGAGATTGAGGCTATGCCGTGTATATTACACTAGATTAACCTTACATAAAATAGGGAATATCTCCCATCCGTATTGTCTGCGGGAATGTGGGGAGGAGGGAACATTTTACCACACTATATGGCAATGTCCGAAGATCATGCCATACTGGGTGGCATGGGTGGCAGTGATGCGGACCATATCGCAGACGGAGGAGGTGTCGGTGGCGCCAGAACCTAAAAGATGTTTGTTAAATATATGGGAACCCAATGATTTAAACCATCCAGCACAGGACTGGGCAACTTTGGGAATAATGGTCGCCAAAAGAAATATAGCTAGGTTGTGGGGCTCCAGGTGCCCACCAACGGTCAAGGCCTGGTGTATGGACATGGATAAAACCATGGTAGCAGAGAAGACTACCTATGTTAACTGAGGTCCACAGAAATGGGGGAAAGTGTGGGGAGCGTGGAAGAAATACAGGGGATTTATCTGTGAACCACCAGAGTTGCCGATTGAGGACATCTCGAACTGAAATGGGGAGGGGATGAAGCGGTGTACATGGGTCAATGGGTGTGATCTATCCTGTACTAGATGTAACAATGATATGCACACTGGCTTAAGAAAATGTACCAGCCAACTGCAAATATGTGTTCGTTTATGTGACTTTGTTCTGCCCTAATTTTAATTAAAAAAAAAAAAAAAATCCAATAGTTCTCACCTTTTATTAAGTTAAAGCCATTTGCTTTGCTATACAATACCATTAGCAAAGCAAATGGCTTTAACCTAATCAATTCAATTCAATTCAAAATCCTTTATTCGATATTTAAAAAATATCATAAAAGTACAATAAACAGTTAAAACATCATCTCAATACATTTCATTTTACATTGACCTTAGGGAGAACATTTAACATCAGTGCATTCAAGGTAACCCTCTAGTGTGTCTTAATCTTATTACAACTCTAATAAAATTCATAATACAAGCCAGTGTCAGTGGATTCTCGGCCCTTTGTAGATATAAAAGAGCAACTTTGGCACGTCTAAACTTCATATGTTTTAAGAACCTTTCTAAAAAGCGGCGTCTGGGTACTGAGTAAAAAGGGCAAAAAAATACAAAATGAAGGGTATCGTGCGGAGACCTATTGTCGCAGCCACCCTTCTGCGCAGCCGTAACAGTAAAACCAGGCGGATCAGCCAAAAGATGATGTAAAAGGTTGAGCCTAAAACGAGTGATTAAAAATCTGTCTTGTGCGTTATATAATAAGGCGAGATATGGTTCCATGCCTTCTACTGACTTTAGTGTGCTATAGATACAGACTGTGGGCTTACTTTCTTCTGAGGCCGCTCTACGCGTAATCTCTTTTGCCAGAAAGATTCTTTTGATACTGGTTTTATCCTCGGGGGTAATTGTTGTAGGTTCAGTAAAGAGGTTCTTACGATCTAGCCTCTTCAGGGCACTCTTTACATAACTCAACCATGGAATACACATCCCCTTGTCTCTGGCCATACAATCTCTAATTATTTGCCTACTCAGACCAGCCTCACTATTAGTCCAAATTCTTAACCAGGCCATAAGCGGTCTAACTTTAATCAGGTCCTCTATATATACCCTTCCCAGTTCAGCATGGGTAATATAAGCTGACGTGCTTTCTGGGATTTGTAAGACATTCCTCAAAAATTTGTTTTCCTCAATTTGAATTTGTTGGGTGTTTACAAAGCCCCAAACTTCAGCCCCATTCGTTACTTTGGGACAGCAAATTGAACCATAAAGGTGCATGACCTGTTCGGGCGACCACCTACCCAACCTGCGTCCATAATTCATTATGGCCCCTGTTGATGCCACTACTTTTGCACTTCGCCCTTCAGTTAAAAATTTAAAATTTAAAAGCCCATCAAATAAAACACCCAGGTAGGAAAAGGTTTTAACCTGTTCCATTATGTGTGTACCTATTCTATAACAAAACTTTTACATGGTTTAGAACCTGCCAACAGTACGTATGACTTGGATAAGTTAGCCGATAGATCTAAACTGGCCATAAAACTGACAAACCCATCCAACAAAGTCTGGAGACCTTTGGGCGTTCGAGCTAAGAGTACCGCATCATCGGCATATAGCAACACCGGTACCGATCGTGAACCTACTCTGGGGGTATCTGCATTCAATTTACATAGTGCCTGTTCGAACCCATTTATGTATAGTGAGAACAGGAACGGGGCCAAGATACATCCCTGGCGCACCCCGCTGGTGCAAGGGAAGGGAACTGTGGTATCACCCTCCAAATTGTAACGCACTTTAGCAGAGGTGTTCCAGTGGAGTGCTCTCAAGATAACTACTAGGCCCTCATCTACCCCTAGTTTAATCATCAGGTTCCAAAGCTTTTCTCTGTTGACATGGTCAAAAGCCGATGAGAGGTCCATAAACCCCATATATACCGACTGATTACTTGCAATAGTATATTTAGCTGTTAATAAATAAAGGTTCAGACACTGGTCTGTAGTTGACCTTCCTGTTCTGAATCCGTATTGCAAGTCTGTAATTATATGGTGTTCATCAGCCCAGTCTAATAGGCGGTTTAGGACAACTCTCCCCAAAACTTTCGCCGTTACATCAATTAGAGAAATCGGTCGGTAACACCGAGGGTCATTCTTTTTTCCCTTTTTAAATATTGGAACTATTATGGCTACAGACCAGGATCTTGGCATACCTGTGGTGACCGCCGTGTTTATTACTCTTGTGAGGATGGGTGTCCATAGATCAACCTTACTTAAGTAGAGATCCGGAGGAATGCCATCCGGGCCTAGGGCTTTGTTTTGCGTCAGCCCCTTGATCCCCGCTACCAGTTAATCCACCATAAATTCAACATTTGTCGTCCATGGGCAGATTGCCCCGTCCCACCTCGGTTGCTCATTTGCATGGTTATACAGTACTTTGAAATGATCAAACCATTGCTCCGTGAGAATGGTTGTACCAATTTCCGGGGCAACCGCATCCTGAAAACAAGGGTTATTTATTATTTTCCAGAATGCCCTAGGATCTCTTCTGTCTGCAGCCTCCCGTAGCTTTTCCCATGTCTGTGATTGAAGTGCCAGTTTCCTTAATTTAATTGCTTTTTTGTATGCTGACCTACATTGTGCAATGCGCACCTTATCTCTAGGGACTTTTTTTAAGCTTTCTTTCAGTTCATTATGAGCCCTAGAGCAGTCTCTATTGAACCATCTAGGAGAGCATTTCACTAACCCTTTCACGGGGGATGTTAGTAGACCATCTATGAGGTGTGCCATCGCCTCAAAGGCTTTGACCACCATAGGTCCCTCTAATGATGGATCTAAACACACCCCAATCATTTCTTTACCGTCCTCCATTAGGGATCTGTAGAAGGCATCCCCATCCACCTTGGCCCATCTGAGCCTTCTCCCTTGATCAATTGCCCTCAGTGTACTGTTTGCCTTAACACTTTTCTTATTGTTACAGGGGGCCCAGTTCTTAATCCTCAAGACTAACGAATTGTGGTCACTGAATATGCTCCATTCGATGCCAGCCTTATTTATCCAGTCCCAAAAAGGGATAGAAACTGCTATATAGTCTATAATGGAGCAATACCCTCTTCCCTTGAATGTTGGGGTAACTTCATGACCGTCTTTATGCCCCATCAGATCTAATGTGTGCCTAAGTGCATGATTGTTCAGAACCCTCTCTAGCTCCGACCCATCAGGGGTATGTTCGAAGTGCAGGCCTTTTTTCACTGTGCAACTGGTCCAAGCACCCTCCGTCCATCTTAGATTGGAGCACAGGTGACAGTTTAGGTCACCCGCTAGGATCACATACGGGGCCACTACTGTCTTCCTCTGCACTAGCTCTTCGATCAGTAAATTATCTAAATCTTGTATTATTAAGCTCTTCCCAGTCCCTACAATGGCATTGTATACATTAATCAAAACAATGTTCATCTTCCTCACTTCGAACCCAATGGCTTGTATATTAGCTGAGTTCCACTTCAGGTCAGTCCACAGTCCTTCTAACTGTAGGTCCACGTATGTAATTAGCCCTCCCATTGGTCTTCCCGGAGCCATTTTCCGTGCGGGCACAAAAAAACCACTTATATCCAGCAAGATGAAAGGGATTATAGTCCACCACCCAGGTTTCCTGTAAACATATTACGCGGAATCTACTAACGTACTGTCTCCACTCCTGGTTATGGAATTTGGAAGCTAACCCCGCAATATTCCATGAAACCATTTCAATCCCCTCTTGCCATTCCATTCTTAGTGGGCCTGTATGGGTGTTGGGAGAGGGAGCCGTTACTTCGATATTAGCTTTATTTGATACAGACTCCATTTGGGCAACTTGTACATGTTGTAATTGAGAGCACACCTGTGCTTCCAACTCGGTAACCTTTTTCTCCTGCGAGCCTACTTGGCTCCCCACCAAGTTATCCAATATACATTTAGTTGCAATGATATTGTCCGAAAACCTCTCCCCACCCAGATGACTAGAACCAGGTTTACTCCATTTAGAATGGTCTTGGTCTTTGACTGTAGGGGGGGGATTGATCAAAGGTCAGCTCCTGGGCAGTTTGCTCAACTTGACCTTCCAACCCCTGCAGTCAATCCCACTCCTCCATAAACATGAGGGGATCAAACCTATTTGACAGGGCTAGTCCACCTTGATTCCTTGGTGGAGCATATGACTTTATGCCATAGACATCCTTGCTGTTCTGATAACACTCCTCTCTGCCTTGGATTGCCCAATTCCTAGACAGGGGACTTGATTCATTGGCATAGAAAAACCATAGGGGTGAGGAACTAATACTGCTTCCAGCGACTACAGAGCCCCAACTTAATATGTACTCTACTGTTCTGCGGTCCCGAAAATGTATCACCACGCAATCACCTGCTTTATTTTTTGCCCTGTTCCCAATCCACCTAGCCCTTCTTACATGCAAATTTCCCCCTGTTCATCCCTTGGCAATGGCCTATTTTTATTCAGCCAATGCGTGACTTTATTTTTAAGCTCGTCGTGCAGCTCTATTTGGCCGAGTTTTAACTCTGGAACCCCTGTAAGGATGATGACATAGGGGGCCGCTTCTGGGGGTAAATTTAAGCATAACCCCTTGTTACCTGATTTAGTATGGGGTACTTCTCTGATGTTAGCAGATGTTGAGTTCTGAGGGGGGTCTATATTTGTTCTACCAGTGGGTGGAGGATTAGGAATGGGCAATGATGGTGGTCTTATGTTACCACTAGAGGGCCCTGCTACAGGATTATCTAGTAAAGTGGAGGACGAGTTCTTTTTCAATAACTCAACTTCACTAGATTTGTCCCTTTGTGCAGATGATAACTTTGTGCTCAATGTGTCACTGGCCGGAATACTGGTCGGTGAAGATGAGAGCGTATTACTTCTCCCCCCCCGCCCTTTAGCTTTACTAGCGAAACAACTTTATCCAGCCTACTCAAGATTTGTTTTGTCTGGGCATCAATCAATTGCTCAAAATGTAGCTTTAGGTCACTAATAATGTTTGACGCCCAACCCGGGGGAACCTGTATATCCATTGCTTGGTCCCTTATTTCTTCAGCCACTGTAGATTCTATATTATTAGTGGCCAGGCAACCTCTGCCCTTTTTATGCCCAGCTTTCCTTTTGCTATTCACCTTCTTCTTAACAGCTTGTATATTAACCCCTTTACATTTAAACCCCTATCAGGAGTTGTCTGTACAGGGGAACTAACAATCAATGGGGATTCCATGGCCGAGTCCTCAATTGTCAATGGCAGAATAGGAGGAGGCGAAATAAGTTGACTCAGTTGAGGTGTTAGTGAGAGCCGCCTCTCCGTGCGTGCAATTTCGCAGGAGACTTCACCAATGGCTTTGAGCAACATTCTGTCAATTGCCGTCTGCTGCGCTGGTACATGTGGGAGGGTCTTTAATGATTTGCTCCCTTGTCTGGAGTTTAATTGGCCCTTAGTACTCAATTTTGCCGATCGTGTTTGGATTTTTGTGGCCATATCGGTGTTGCTGTGTTGCTGGTATCTATGTGGGTCCTTACAATAGGCTGTTCGTGTCCTAATAGTCCCAAATCAGCGATTACATGACATCCACCCTTGTATATATAGGACTTGGAACAGTACCTTAGTGAGCCTTCTGCGGCCTCCTGTAGATGTTAGGGCGGCGGCCCTGCCCAGCCTCTTCCAGCCTCTAACGGCCACAAACGGCCCGCCCTTTGCCCGGGCTTAGCCCGGCGCACGCCCGCGCGCGGTCCCGCGATGCGGGGGCTCTCCTTTCCTTTAAGCGCCTCCTGGCGCGAAAACCATGTAATGCGGCTTCCGGCTGCCGGGACTCACGGTACTTGTAGTCCCCTCCGCACAGCATCCGCGTTGATGGTCGGAACTGCGGCAGCGGCGGGAAACAGGCAGCGGTGCAAGTGGTCCGGGGAGATGGCAGGAAGAATGCAGTTACTGTGGCCCCCAAGGTGTGCCAGGTACTCGCCTAATCAAAGGCAAGACCTATTGCATTTTCAATGCTTGTTTCATCCAGTCCTGGTTTTTCTTAGAGACATGTTTTTTATTATGCTGATTTCTGTAAAGAGGTGAACGGGGTGATGGATACAAATCATGTGTGAGATGTATACACAAGGCCAGTGCTTGGAAGCAGGGAACAGGAGCACGGATACTGATGGCATGAGTTACAGCTAAGCTGGAGGCGTCATGGTGGCTAAAAAAGGTCTCATACAAAGGGAAGGCAAAGAGGCACAAGCCTGCCAAGGAAGGGGAGGTCAGCACAAGAAAAGTATGGGACAGAGAGAAGGCAGGAAATGAGACAATAGAAAGAGGAAAAGCGCTACTGTCCGCCACAAAGAAGAAAAGAGCTGACACCATGAGGGTCAGAAGGGGGCCTCTGGGAAGTCAATGGACAAGGCCGATGCAGCACACACGACTGATAAGAAGGCAACTTAATTGCAACTTGGGCATTTGTACCGACCTGCGGCGCTGCAGCTTCTGAAGCCTCTGCTCTTGAGTCCACCCCCCCCCCCCCTTTCTGCCCTCAGAGTTCCATTTGTGAAGTTATTTCCCAAACCATAACCTCAACTCATTATGTCCCACAGAGGTCAGTCCGGAGCCGGGTGATGCTGCCAAGCACGGCAGGGTTAACTCTTCTGGGACAGTTACGGGCCAGCTAACGTACCCATTGCTAGCTAGTGTCTGACGGCCATTGCCGCTTCGTCACGGGTCAAGGGAGCTCCTCTTTCACAGAGGTGGCACCAAGCTCTTTTCTCAAGGCGGACTTATCCCCCAATGCACCACAACTATTATTTTATCGGATCCTGGCTTACTTAATGTTCTCGGGGAGACCTGACCTACGCTAGCACAGAAGGATACCCGTAACCCCCACCCATATCAGCGGCCGGGCTGATGTAGCCATGAATTCCACGCAGGCATCAAGGCGCTCTGTTGGAGTGCAGTGGTGGAAAACTGGTGCACTTCTATGGCAATCACCCAACCCAACACACTGCAACTGAGTCAGTGCTACATATAGAGTCGGGCGCTAGTGCATGTAAGGGCACATACAGCAGCTAGTGAGCCCTGTTCCTTTGCATGGCGGCCTAGCGACGTCACCTGACATGTCACCGAAGGCCATTACACATTGAAGCCACCACCGCCCATGATCCTATAAAAGTTGGCAAACAACCTACATGCAACTCTGCATTCAGAGAGAGAGAGAGGGGCGGGGGGAGACGCAGAGTGTTTGTCTGTTTGTTTGCTTTCTGGCATCACATGATGCAGAAGACAGGCCGACATTGGGTAAATGCCTGGGACGGCATCTGATAGAACAGAATCAGTCAGTACCAGCCCAGGATGTTATCCTTAAAAATCCTTACCTATCTTCAGTGAGAAGTGTACTGCATACATCCAACCAAACGTGGCCATAGCAGGGGAACGTTTTCCCGCCATGTATCTACACCGCAACTCAAGACTAAAAAAAAAAAAAAAAGATGCGTCCCACCTAATGAGGGAGAGAGTGTCACGCCGCCGGTAAGAGATCAAATCCCGGTGGGCGTGGCCAAAAGGAGACAAGGCGGCAACAAGGAGGGACTAAGAAGCCTCCTTTATAATGAGAAGCCAGGGTTTTGCATTAAAGATGACGCTGGCCAAATAAAAAGATGGGCGGGGCTTCAACTCCGCCTCCGAGAGCTTCGGAATCTGTATTGAATCCAAGAAGCTCTCGAATGCCGAGAGCAGCGCATGCGCTGCTTTCGACAGCCGAGACCTAAAAAGTTCATTTGCTGAAGTGCCCTTCGCCCCCACGTGACTGCCAAGGGATACAAGCCGGCTTTGGGAACAGCCAAGAGGGAGACAGCGCAGCAGGAAGAGACAGCTGCAAGCTGCCTTTGACCGGTGACTGCATTAGAAGGCGGGGTGTTTCAAAACGAGAGAGTAAAAGAAAGAAAAACTCTAGACAAAGATTGAGCAAAGAGAAACTAGCGTACCTCCTGATCAGAGCAAAGTGTGACGTAGGTCAGAGCACACCAGGCTCTTAACGTAAACACTGGCAGTGCCAGGGTCATACATGCACCCGGGTGGTGGCTGCACCCAAATGTTTAAGGAGTCCTAGGGCACCTCACGATTGTGCGACTGGGCTTGAACCTAGATTCCAGACGAGGGTGGGTGTTAAGGGCACATGCCGGCAGCAGAGATGGGGGCACAGCAAGGTCACCCGGTTACATTTCTTCAGCCTTCCCGTTCTGTCAGCCCTCGACTGTCACTACTACAAGAACCACTGTGCTAATGCAAACAGGGCTATTGTCCCCTCCCTTGATCGGTAGAGTAATAAACTAGTCCTATATGGGGTGCAGCGGGCCTTGGTGCCACTGCACCTGCTGCACGGTGGATACCTCCCCTCCCCAGATTCCTGTCATCATAGTTACCTAATACTGTCCCAGCTACCCCCAGTGACGCAGCAGCATCACAAGCTGCACCCGCGGCCATGGGAGAACCGGCTGGCTGTCAAAGTAAAATGAAACCAAGGTGAGGGAGTAAACAGCTCACTCTCTGGGTGCGAAGTGTCATTAAAGCTACAAGTGTGACACTCAGCGAGTTAAACAAAACTCATCAAAGGCATAGATCCCACGGCAGGATCCTGCAGTACACCCAGGAGACACTGAAAGCATGCACGGGCGGGGTGCCACAACCATACACTGCGTAAAGCAACCCAAGATGTAGGCACACTTTACACCCAGCAATGAGAGCCAGTAGGCTTTGAAACCCTTTGTTGCAGTAAATACAAATAAACGCAAGCATCGCACAAGGCACTGGATTCGGGGACCCCAACGGCCCTTTCGGAGGGCTACGAAGTGGTCTGAGGGCAGCACACAGCTGCGCTTGTAAAGATCACACGCCGCGACACAAGGGATGCGGTGAATGAGTCCGGCTTCGGGAGAGCACACACTGTAAACAAGGAGCACGTGCACGGGCTTTGGCTATTGTAGCTTCACTGTCAGAGCCGTGAGTGTTACACTGCATTCTGGTACTTGCAGTTCTGGTCTTTAGAGGATTATAAATCAAAACTACCAATGGCATACATTATATTAAAAAGCATAAGACTGTGTTAGCTAATCGCCCTGGCACGAGACAGCTTGAGATCTGTGCCCGCCCAGTGCTGGCAGAGAGGGGCAGAGCCGAGGCTGCCCATCGGGACCCTAGCTCACTTTAAACGAGCTGTGCTCACTCAGCGTGGTCGGGTTTGCTCACGCTTTCCAGCAGCGGCATTAAAGACATGTTCGCAGCATGTTCTCGGCCAGATCTCAGCTTTTAATTCCCTGTGGATAGTGTTACAGGCGGCGGGAGAGGCGGGGGCCGTACCTGGTGCTGGCGCTGCAACAACCACACAAACTCCAGAGCGATCCCCGGGTCACACCGGGCAGGGGGCGGGCGATCTGCCGCCTCCTCCCCGGGCACACGAGGAAACTTGTACCGGTTACCGAACCCCCACTCACCTGCACATCAAGTGCTGGTGCTCGCTTCAAGTGTGTGTTTTTAACAAGCCCCAAAGAACACTCCGAGGGAAGGGTGGATTACAGGGCCTCCATGAAATGCAATTCATTTTTTTTATTTTTTTTATTATTTTTTATTTTGTAGTTTCAGCGAGGCAGCATAACAAAATTACAGCAAACATACAACAAACATAGAAAAAAAAAAACAGCAATACTACAAATATACGAGTACAAATAGACTGGGGAGACTCATTGTACCCAATTTCTTATGGGTTCCCAAAGCGACGCCCCCATCCTTTTATTTGTCAAGCCTTTCAGTTTATACAATGCGGACTCCATATTATAAATTGATATAATCTTAGCCCTCCAATTTACAAAAGACGGGGGATCCGGATCAAGCCACTGTAACGTTATACATGACCTCAAAACGGACATACAAATAAACTTAAAACCCCTATAGTGTGTCAGGCGTCTGCCCGAATCTGACTCAAATTCTATACCGAACAGGGCCAAAGTTGCTGTTATACGCATCGAGATTCCTAAAGATTGCAACATAAAACCCTCAATCTCAGCCAATAATTACTGAAGTGAAGGGCATGCAAAGAACATATGAATTGAATCTGCCGCAAAAAGGCCACATCTTGAACATTTATCCCCCCTCCCAGCCTTCCACTTAGCAATCTTTGCGGGCGTATAATATAAATTAAACATAGCCATATATGCCTGGCTCTTGAGACTACCAGAGAGCAAAATGGAGTCAACTATTTGCAGCACACGCTGTAAATCAACATTAGTTACCGACAGCTTCCCCTCCCATATTGCTTCCTGTCTGGACAAATCGTCAGGTAGGGTCGTCATAAGTTCCTTATAGATTGGCCCTATTCTTGAGTTACCCTTCGCTAATTCCAAAATTCGGAGCTGACTAAGCTGACATCTACCCCCGATACTGCCCCCTGGAGGAAACTTCTGACCTGTAGATATTTGAAAAAGTCGGCATTTCCCATCCTGAATCTTCCTTGTAATGCTGAAAAAGATATTATCTCTCCCTGCTCGACCAAATCCCCAATTACTTTTATACCATTCTGTGCCCACCTCCGCATGATGGAATCCCGAAATACTGCAGGTAGTTTAGCAGTAGATTCCAACGGAGTATACCATATGATACTGGGAATATGAAATTGCTTGCACAGCCTCCTCCAGACTGCCTGAGCTGCCTGAATAATCTTAAACCTAGTCTTCTTATAATAGCTTTGCTCCAAAAATTTTAAAAGTAATCCTTGCCCCCCTAGTCCCCGTCCTGACCTTTTCCCCCCCTTGATACTCCTATGGAGTGGTAGGGTCCCCCCTCTAGGGGAGCACATGCTGCTGTTTCCGATTGTGGGTTGCCTTGTGGATTTGTTTTTTGTTGTTGTTTATATTAAAATGAAACCGTTATGTGGGGTCCAGAGGGTGTGGCTACCACCGCTTTTAACTCCTGTGCATTTCCCTTTGCCGCGGCATGCGCGCTATTGTTTGTATCACATACTCCTCTTGCTTGCTAGCGGCCGGCCTGAAGGTTGTAGGCCCATCTTTGTATATTTTTTGAATTTTGTAATAAACGGTTTCAAAAAAAAAAAAAAAAGTAATCCTTGCGACGAATCCCCTAAACACCATTCATAGATTGACGGTGAGAAAGCAGGATCCAAAATTACCCTCTCGCCGCAGACCAATACCCCCATACATTGAAGCAACGCAGCACTGTAATATAGATGAAAATTTGGGAGAGCCATACCCCCCCGTTCCCTTGGCAAATAGAGCCATTTGATTGCTCTTCTTGATCGGCGATAGCCCCACATAAATCGGGAGCACAGTCGCTCAATTTTGCCAAATATCGCTTTCGGAAAAAGAATTGGGATAGCCCGAAACAGATATAGAAACTTCGGGAATACCGTCATTTTCAGTACATTACCCCTTCCGTATAAGGACAAGTGCAGTCTGTTTATACGATCCAGGGTTTTATTAACCGAAGCCAGCATTGGTTCAACATTGATCTTTGGGATATTTTGAATTTGAGGTGAAATAATTATACCTAAATATGTTGCCTCTGTGACTACCTCCAGCCCCAGTGGCAATCCAAATTCTGTATGTAACACTTGTGTTTTCCCTAGATTTAATTTATAGCCAGAGACTTCCCCAAAATTTTTGGTAATAACCTCAATTCTCTGCAGTGCCTTATCCATATCTGTTGTCACAACAGCCAAGTCGTCAGCATAGGCTAACACTTTAGCTGAATATGAGTGCGCCCTCACTGGTTTAATTTCGATATCTCCTTCCAATCTAGAGATAAGCGGGTCAATAAATAAGGCGAAGAGAAGAGGAGAACAAGGGCACCCCTGCCGGGTACCTCTGTTTATTGAGAAACTCTGTGACTCTTCCCCCGACAGCCGAACTGTTGCACCCGGAGAATGGTACATTGACTGTATAGCCCGTATAAAATCGTTAGGAAATGCCTTCCACCTCATTACCGCCCATAAGTACTCCCAGGAGACCCTGTTGAACGCCTTTTCGGCGTCCAACAGGGCCACCCCTACCGGAACAGTCATCGCCTGGGCCCAGTCAAAGATGGATATGACTCGTCTGACGTGGTCCGTGGTCCCCCTTCCAGCGATAAACCCATGCTGATGCAAAGATACTGGTGGGGAAATTGCTAGATCGGGGCAAGATGGCGGCCGCAACTGTGGCCGGTTAAGCTGGTGCTCTCCACCTCCGCAACTTCAACGATCTATGTGAGCCGTTTCTATTGTGGATGAAGGAGGTACTCCGTATCTGACGGCTTACCGCAGACCGAGGATTCGAATTTTCTTTCTTGGAGGGATTCCTTAGCGGCTTCCTGACCTGTCTCCAAAACGCTGATTGCAGGGATTGCAGGGATACAGCTGCATATGCTTTGGCGGGTATCAAGATCCGCGTCCATCTGGTGTGAGCCGTGGGATCTGCTGCGTCTGCGCTTACGCTGTTTCACGAGCTTTGCTCCTGTGCCAGGACCCACAAAGGCTATGCCAGGAAAGAACACACACCCGCGAGTCGGGCGTAATAGAGGTACTGCTCACTCCACGGGTACTCCGGCAAGAACACGTCAGATGGCCGCGGGACAGAAGCCGGTGAACAAGGTGGGAGATGGCCCTGCTGAGGTCTCAGTGAATCGGCAGGATGCTGACAACATGCATAGTCTATCTGCAGAGGTGGCTGGGGCAGGCTGTATAGTGGACTCGGGGTATATTATCCCCGCAATGTTTAAAGCTAAAAATCCTGTACGGATGGAAAAAGAAGACATAAATAATGCAACTGATGAGTCAGCTATGGTTGCGGTCGGGGAATTGCAGATTGCGGCTGTACAGAAGGTCCAACAACTCCCCTCAGTTACCCTGATCTCAGATAGCCCGGCCAGTGGCATTCTGGGTGATGTAGTTCAGGGAGGTTCCGATAACGCAAATGCAATGGGAGAGGAGGAGCCAGGGCAACAGCGGATACAGGCTGAAATCAGAGGGAAGCTGAGAAAACCGGGGGACTCACAAGACAAGGTCTCAAATACGGAGGATTTCTTTTCCTTATCCGATAGGTCCTCAGTTAACAGTGCAGTACAGGACTGGCTGGAGGCGGCTAGCATGGAGACAGAGGAGGAGGCCTCCGAGGACCCTGTGGGGGGTCTGGAACAACACGCTCAGGCTGTCAGGAATGGGACCAGGTTAGGCTCAGAAGTTTCGTCCATTTGGGATGAACAAGGCTCGCCTAATTTTGTTGGAACTATCATGCCAGAGGAGGCTGTCTCAGCAGTAAAAGGCCAAGTAGGTGTAAGAAAATTACCTCCCGGAGAGATCACGCTATCTACGATTTATGATTTAATCATGATGCATAGGGCTGAGACAGAGGCAGGTTTAACACGCACTCAGAATGCTTGCAAACGATTGCAGAATGCTGTCAGAAGAGTAGCTAAGACATGCTCAGAAATAGCTATAAGGATGACTGAGGCGGAGACAAGGATTTCTACTCTGGAGGATGAACTTGGAAACCAGAAGGAGACTGTCAATGCTATTAAGGCACATAGGGATGATCTCCAATGGAAAGTAACCGACCTTGAAAATAGATCAAGGCGCAATAACTTACGAGTTTTGGCTGTGCCGGAGGGGAAGGAGGGATCGGATCCATTGAAGTTCGTGGTTGAGCTATTCTCGGAGGCCTTTCCGGAGTTGGGCCATTGGGAGTGGCAAAGGGAAATCCAAAGGGCACATAGATTCCCGTTTGTACAGAAGAAAGCGCAAGCACCAGATTTCCCTAGGGCTATATTGGTCTCACTGAATAATTTTCGGGCAAGGGAAGAACTTTATGATTTAGCTCGCCCAAATAATCGGAGAAAGGCTAAGGGGTGTGAATTTTTTGTTCGTCCAGATTTTTGCCAGTCTACGGTTGAGCAACGGTGGAGGCTTAGGCAGCTAATCCCAATGTTTCAGACCAAGGGAGCGCAGGCGTTTCTCCAAAATCCGGCTAAATTAAAGGTGATCAAGGGGGGTCGTAGTGTGTTTTTCACGTCTGAAGACAAGGCAAAAGAATATCTCCTGTCTATCTAAAACTTTTTTTTTTCCCTCTCCACGTTTATTTTGATATACGGTATGGTAATGTATTGGTGTTCTGATATATGATAAGTGAATTAACCAGGATTTTGTTATGGTTATACTAGTGAATGTAATGGCAACTCTATAGGTATTGATAAAGGATTGTACGATGACCCGAAGGGTGATTACGGTTGAAATATTATCATGTTTTGTTAGCACTGTGGTATGTTTGTAAGTTGGGGAGGTGGAGGTGTGGACACAGAGCTTTCATCACTAGGGAATATTTTTCCCAATGCCCCATGAGGGGTGGAAGGGGGGGGTAGGGTGGACTGGTGGGGATGAGGGTGGGTGGGCAGAAGGGAGGGTGGGGGTGTTGGTGGTGGTGGTGGGGGTAACAATTTCAGCGAGGAGTGTTGATTTCAGGCTGTATGTTTTCTTGTTCCAGGCAAAACAAGCCGGTATTATTGGGCAAAGAAGCTATAGGGTTACAGTTATTGTGTTTGAGAAATTCTACTATACCAAATTTCTGAGATAAACTCTGGGGGCGAATAAGGTCTTAGGATGAGGAAATTGACTTGTTGTACTATTAATATTTGTGGGCTGAATGATTTCAGGAAAAGACGGGTGCTAGCTCGCATTATACAGGTATGCTCATGGGATTTGTTATTTCTGCAAGAAACACATATAGCATGGAATAATAGGGCCTGGCTCAGCTCCCTTGGGTTAGAACTATTAGTCTGCACATCTCAATCAGTTAATACAAAAGGGGTCGCACTGTTGGCAAAAAAGGGATTGGTAGAGATGAGGAAGCATAAGGCTGATAAGCTGGGACGCTGGGTGTTGGCTGAGGCAGCTATCTCTCAGCAAGTTATTACGTTGTGTTCAATATATGGGCCAAATCTAGACGATCCGGATATTTTCCAAGTGATTAATACTGAATTGTCATTATATCCACAACCTATGATAGTTTGTGGTGATTTAAATATTCACCTCCACTCACAATTTAATTTAAGAACTTCCGAATCCTATGTAGGAAGGAAGCCACGCGGGTTTAGGGGGTTACAAGTACTTGTTCAAGATCAAGGTTTATATGATGCTTGGGTGGAGCTTAATTCAGGTCAAGTTGGTTACACATATTTTTCGGCGCCGCATGGAAGGATGGCACGATTGGATTTCTTTTTGGTATCTGATGTTATCTTACCAAGCGCTTCTATCAAGACTCTCCCTAAAGTAATTTCTGACCATAACCCGGTGGTATTGGAGTTCGAGTGCATAGGTTTAACATCTAGGATTACAAAATGGACATTTGATAGAAGGCTCCTCTTTAATGAAGATTATTGTAATTGGATGAGGAAGTGGATCCCTGAGTTTATTCAGGCTAATATGGGGTCGGCCAGGATTGATGTTGTTTGGGATACATTGAAGGCGGGGGTAAGAGGTGAGACAGCTAGATTTGTTGCTAGACAGCGTCAAAGGGATCGTCTGAAGTGTATAAATGATTTGGCGGCCCTTTCTCGGTTGGAGCAGAAATTAATCCAAGAAATAAACAGGGGGTAGGGTGAAGGAGGTACAGGCGGAAGTCGCTGTTTGTCGAGCAAAAATTTATCAGGGGTACGCAGATGAGGCAGCTACCTAATATCAAGTACATAGGAATGAATGCTATGAATATGGAGAGAGGGTTGGGAGGGTATTAGCCAACAGATTACGTCAAAAGGAAGTTCATGCTAGGATAAGTAAGATCAAAAATATGGATGGGGCATTGGTAGAAACTCCGTCTTTGGTTCAAGAATCTTTTAAAAAATACTACGAAACACTATATACAGCAGAGCCAGCTTTAAGTCCCGAGAGTTATCTGGATGAGATGCCCAGTGTGCGGCTAGACCTGTTAGATAAAGATAAACTATCGGAATCTATCTCTTGGGAGGAGATTAAGACTGCTATGCTATCATTAGCCTCAGGGAAAGCGATGGGCCCGCATATGATTCCTCTTGAGTTTTATGTTAAATTCGCGAAAAATTTGGAGGGGATAATGACCCTAGTTTTGCAAGCGGCATTCGATGCGGCCCCCCCAGCTTCTTGGTCTCAGACAGTAATAGTAGTTTTTAAAAAAAAGGGTAAGGACCCCCATGAGATGTCTTCATACCGACCAATCTCTTTAATCAATGCGGATAATAAAATTTATGAAATGCAATTCAAATGTACTTTATTAGTCATAGCAAGTCAACTGGGACAATTCTAAGGAGTAACGCACACGTCAATATTGCACATTTATTTATGCGATTTGATATAGCGTTTACATCACCAGAGGTGTCAGGGCGCTTTACATCAGAGCGAGGAGGGCTACATGAGAAGGTTTAGAGTAGCAAGGTAGTAGGAAGCCAAATGTATGGCTTCTACGGTTACTCAGGGTGAGAGTGACTTATTTACAGATTACAAATTACAGGTGACACATCACCTGCCTCGGGGGAGAAACACCCTGACTCACAGGTGCCCCTGCTAGGCTGCTATTCAGCAACGGAACCCGAGCAGAGTAGAGTCTGGGGTCACTTTGCGACTAGGCATGGAGGTAAGTGTGAACTTAACTTCATTTCAGCAAGGACTTTTCAGCTTAAGTGCTCCCAGCCCTCACGTGTATAAATAAGCGGTGGAACTGGGAAATACAGAGATCTGCCCAGTGTCAAACACTTAAGGTGAGGGGAGCGCCAGGATTAGTCGGCTGGTGCCCTGGCTCCAAACTTTGAAACTGCAGGGCACCACTGCATTTCTAGAAAGAGATGTGTTTGGAGCGACCCCCCAGTTCTGCTGTAATGTTTACTGGCGATCCCCGGCTGCGGAGACTGGGATAAGGCCTGTCCCAGTCGACCTGCCATGGGAAGTATGTTTATCAGGCAGTGTCTGTGCAGCGACCGGCCCTGGAAGGTCACAGGAGGTCCAGAGGGCGCGGGCGAGCTTTGCCAAGATTCCCTGGAAACTGCCAGAGAAGGAGTGTCAGTGGGCTTGGGGCAGATTTGACATTAGCTTCGGGTGTGCTCCGGTTCCAGAACTTGAAATGGAAATATAGAAGCGTGTGTACTCACTGTCCCAGAATACCTGTGTGATACTGCGGAGTGCCGGTACTCTTCCACTGAAAATATTACAGCTCTGCTGAGAAGGGCAGGTGCTCTCCCTTTAGAAGTAAAGTGCAGAAACTCTGTACCTGCCCATTTAAAGCGCTCACCGGCTCTGAATTGGTGCTCTTACAGGGAGCTGGTGCACCCCCCTACTGACCGCAAAAATACACAGATCCTAAGCAGAGAACGGGACAACTGAAAGGGCAGATCTCGAGTAAAGACACTGCATATATGCCCACAGGAGACAGACCTGAGGTCAGATGCACGGGACTGGGCAATTGCAGCAAGCCGACAGAGCAGGGGTGAGGGCGGGCACACTGGGCAGAGCAGGGCACCCACACGTGGTCGAACAAGGATGAGGGCACCTACAACTGGAGTGGGCACCTTCATGTGATACACCAAGGAGGCGAGGGCATTCTCCTGGTATAGGGTAGGGAAGAGGGTAGCTTCAGGAGTTACAGCAAAGGATGTGATGGCAGCTGGAAGGGCACAGGAATGGAAGCATAGATATCCTGATACAGACCAGGGGGAGACCAGGGGACAGTTTCGGGGCGAGGAAAATCGGCAGCCTTGGGCGCCACCCTGAAGTTGCTGCTGATACCATGTGTGCGCCGTGGTGGATTCCTCAGCACTGCCGCCGGGCCCTTCAGCCTGTCTGGGAAAGCGAAAGCAGGCCGCCATGCACGCGTAAAAATGCGCGCGCGTGTGCACAAAGATTGCGTCGGGCTGTCCACATGTTTAGCTTTGTGGATGGCGAGAGCAGCCATCTTTGTCCATTTGGACACGCGTGCATTCAGCTTTGGCTGAATCGATTCCAAAAGGTCCTCTCCATGGCGAGAGCAGCGCATGCGCTGCTTTCGCCAGGCGAGACCTAAAAAGGACCCGGACTAGAAAGCGAGCTCCCTGGGATCACACAACGGGTTCGCTCGGAGCAGCCGTGACTCGATGTCTGGTACCTTTGCTGACAACAGACATCGGCACTATCGGTTTTGCAGCGTGAATCTTTCTGGATTCCCAATGCTGTGCATTATTCCGCCATCTAGTGGTTGGGTCCGGAATTGTTGTATTTTTTTTTTTTTTCGTGGCCCAGGTGGGCATCGACATACCACCATTTGGTGTCCTTCGTGACGTTGACGCGCTTCCTCCGGAAGCTCCCACCTTTGGTCGCCATCTTCAGATTCTTTTTTCCGCCGTTGGATCTGAATCGTTACCAAAGAGTTCCAGAGTTTTGGGAGATAGAATCAACGGAAGAGAAGAAAATCGACGAAAATCAAACTTTTCAGCACACCCGACTACAGGTCAGGTTACCGGGACGACAAGGGAGAAGGTTTTTCGACCAAGATCTCGACGTTCAATGGAGATTGCGCTTGCAGGGGGCTCCCTGAGCACTGGAATGCACAAAACACCTTTCAAGTTTTGCACCAATTGTCACCACAAATACACCCAGAAGGACCAACATCCAGTCTGCAACCTCTGCCTGCCTCTCGACCACAACAGCGAGGACTGCAACGCGTGCTCGGCATTCACACCCAAGACCCTCAGAGTAAGAGAGAGCCAGAGAAGGGCGACCCACACCATTCAGGGGCCACCTCCATCTCTCCAAGACTTGGGCCTCTCCAGTGGAGAGGAGGACAACATCGCCGAAGGACCGGAGGACTGCATGGTCGTCGAGGTCCAAAAGAAGACGTCGAAGGAGGTAAGGGAGTCGTCAATCCCCAGACACTCGAGCAACACTCGAAAGGGTGAAGCTAAGACCTCTAGCGACACTCGTAGGAGTGAAGCAAAGTCCTCTAAGGGAACATTGCCGCCGAAACACCCGGCGAAAGCAACGGCACCCAAGGACAAACAGCCCAGCGGATCCTTCGAAAAGGACTCCCAGATGGCGAAAGCCCACGAAAAATCTAGGTCGTCGAAGGATGCCCTCGAAAAGGACACCTCGTCACTGAGAAAAGAAGGGCCAACAACTACTTCGACGTGGACAACCTCGAAGCGAAGCGTGCAAACTCCTTGACGCTGAACAGGCCGTGGAGATGGAAAGGAAGAAGAGGAGGCCATCCCGAGCTCGAAGTCTAAAGAGACAAGGACGCCGAACCACCGAAAACGCCTGAACCGGTCGAGGAACAGGAGTAAGAAGCCCTGTATTTTTTCGAGCGTGAAGACGACGAGTATCAGCAGACCTACCAGGACTCAACGTCCTCGGAGGCACAAGACCTTAGAGTGGCATGACCTCGATGCCGAATTGCCGGAAGAAGGAGTAGACACATACCCTTCGAGGCCTTCACCGCCAGACGACATAGAGATCTACAATATGGTCGTACAAAAGGCTGCACAGCCATATGAGTGAAACTGGAGGAAGAGAAGCCCAAGGCATGTTTCCTCCTGGAAACTCTGCTGCCTCAACAGACTAGGAGCCAGTTCCTGCCCATGCTCCCTAGTGTGCTGGACCAGGGAAGCGATGCTTTTAAAGAACCAGCAGTATGCAAAGCAGTGACTCCTAGAACAGAGAAAAAGTATAAACATTCCTCAAAGGACCCTGCATACATCCAGGGGTCAGTGCCAGCCGGTTCCATCATTACAGCAACAGCTAGGAAAAGTGCCAATGTACCCACAAATGCCAGGCCTCCTCCAGACAAGGGGAGTAGAAAAATTGATGTCGTGGGGAGAAAGGTTGAGCGGAGTGCGGCAATTCAATGGCGCATCCCAAACTCCAACGCCCTGATCAACAGGCACGCATAACAGCACTGGGAGGAAGTGGGGCAACTCCTAAAGCATCTACCAGACCACTACCAACAAAGGGCAGCTCACCTGGTAGAAGAGGGCAAAAACATGGCGAATACATGTTTGAAATCGGCCTTGGATGCTGCGGACACGTCCAGCAGACAAATGATGATTGGGGTGACCGAGAGAAGACACGCATGGCTTAGAATTTCAGGCTTCAAGCCAGAGGTGCAAAACAACATCCTTAACACACCTTTTAACGGAGAGCAACTGTTTGGCACACCAGTTGATGAAAAGTTAACCCAGCTCAAAAAGGACGACGAGACAGCAAGGTCAATGGGAGCACTGCAGTTCAGAAGGATGAGAAGGGGTACACCCGCGAGAAGGCCAGGTGGTAGGGGAGGCAACGTGCCTACTACATCACACCAGACGTTCCAACAAAGCTATCAAGGGAACAACCAAGGACAGCAGCAGCAACAGAACTGGCAGTACCAGCCCCGGGGACAGTCCTTTCGAAGGCGCTCAAACAGTCGATGGCAGACACGGAGAGGAGGAGGGCAGCAGCCTACCCCCAAGTGACTTTGCCATAAAACGAAAACCCACCCTAGCAACACCTTGGGGTGGGCAGAAAGACATAGAGAAAAACAAAAACCTGACGTTCCACAACAAACAATACCTCGAACACACAACACCAGTAGGAGGCAGAATAAGAGACTTCCTCCAGGAGTGGAGGAAGATCACAACAGACAAATGGATACTAAACATCATACAACACGGATACTGTATAGAGCTAGAAAACCAGCCTCCAAACAGGAAACCAAGAAACAAGGCACACTCAGCAATGGAACTTTCGCTCTTGAGACTAGAAGCGCAGGAACTGCTCAGCAAAGAGGCGATAGAGGTAGTACCGCACAACCAAAGGAACAAGGGGGTTTACTCCACTTGTTTCCTTGTGCCAAAGGTGGACGAAACTCTAAGACCTATCCTAGATCTAAGGTTCTTGAACAAATTCATAAGGACACAAAGATTTAAAATGACTTCCCTACAAGAGGTAATACTACAAATACAACAAGGGGATTACATGGCAATGATAGATTTAAAGGACGCGTGCTTACACATCCCCATCAACCACAAGCACAAACGTCTACTAAGGTTTGTGATCAACCAAACTCACTACCAGTTCACAGTACTGGCATTCGGGTTCAAATCCGCACCAAGGGTGTTTACAAAATGCCTAGCAGCAGTAGCAGCGCACCTACGAAGGCAAGGAATACACGTATAACCCTACCACGATGACTGGCTCGTAAAGGCAAGTTCATACAGCCACTGCAAACAACATATACAGCAGGTCGTACAAACACTGAACTAACTGGCTTTCTCAATCCATTGGAAAAAATCGTCAACCGAGCCGGAACTGATCAAGATATTCTTAGGGGCGGAGATCGACACCATACAGGCCAAAGTGTTCCCCAGCAGGAAGAGAACATTGGCAATACTGAAGGAAACACGTCTTTAGCACAAGGGGCAAGTTCTGACAGTGAGGACAGTGAGCAAGCTAATGGGAATGATGGTGTCATGCATCCACCTAGTCCAAAATATTCGACTCCACATGAGACCATTCCAGGAATGGATACAGCAGCAATGCTCACAGGCAACAGGGAGTTGGGAAGATCTAGTGGTTGTCACACACGCAGTGCATCAGGAAATAGAGTGGTGGAACGAGGAAAATATATCGCAGGGGAAATCATTCACACAACCAACTCCAATAGAAACCATCACAATGGACGCCTCCCAGCTAGGGTGGGGCATGCACATGAACAAGCTCAAGGTGAGGGGACTATGGTCGCAGCAAGATGCAGTCAGACACATCAACTACCTAGAACTAAAAACTGTGTTCCTAGCCTTAAGAGCCTTTCAGAAGCAGCTATACGGAAACAGGGTGTTGATCCAAACGGACAACACAACTACCATGTTGTACATCAACAAGCAAGGTGGAACACAATCAGTGCACTTTCAGGGCTGGCATAGGAAATATGGACATGGGCCATTCCTCTAAGGATAGACCTACTAGCAGTACATCTCCCAGGGAAGGATAATGTGGAAGCGGACTGACTCAGCAGGCAGACTTCAGCATCCCATGAATGTGAGATCAACCAACAAGAAATGCAAAAAGTTTTCCGGAAGTGGGGGACACCGCAAATAGACCTATTTGCAACACACAAAATGCCAGCACTTCGCATCCAGACAACCAGAACATCGGTCACAAGGTAGCGCCTCAGTGGGCAAGACAGTCCTGGTTCTCACAAATAGTGGCGATGGCGCAAGCACCAGCACACAGATTCCCTAGAAAAAGAGACCTGTTAACAATGCAGAATGGAAGGGTGCTGCACCCAGAGCCAGAGAGCCTCAGCCTAGCTGCATGGCTCCTGAAGACCTAGAATTAGCATACCTCAAACTACCGGCAAGCACAATGGCAGTGCTCAGGGAGGCAAGAAGATCTACCACAAGAAAGTGCTACGTGGCAAAGTGGAAAAGATTCTCCGAATGGTTCATTAGGGAGAAACTGCAAAGGAAAATCAGAAGGGAATCAACAGTACTAAAATACTTAACGAATCTACTACAAAGTAAACTAAGCTACACATCCCTAAGGGTACATTTAGCGGTGATAGTGGCTTACACAAGAGGAGAAACAGGGAAAAGTAATACAAAGATTTCTAGAAGGAGCAAAGAGAATCGCACTTCCAAACAGAATGCCGGCACTGGCATGGAACCTCAACGTGGTGCTAAGTTTAACGCAATTGATGAAGGCACCATTTGAGCTTATTCACAAAGCTACACTGCGCATGCACACGTTAAAGACAGCCTTCTTAGTGGCTATCACATCACTACGAAGAGTAAGTGACTTGCAAGCGCTAACATTTCAAGAGCCCTACCTGCAAACACACAATGATAGGATTGTAATGAGAACAGACCCACACTTCATGCCAAAGGTGGTGTCGCGGTTCCACATCAATCAGACAATCCAAATACCTATTTTTTTCCAAAAACCAGCCACAAGCACAGAAAGGGCGCTACACACACTGGACGCCAGGAGGGCGGTAATGCACTATATAGAAAGGACAAAGGAGTGCAGACGGACAAAGAATACCATTGCACGGGGGATTGCACAAACCATACAACTCTGCCACAAACAAGCAGGACAACTGTTACAAGGAGCAGCTCATGCTCACTCAACAAGGAAGAAAGGAGCTACAATTGCGTTTCTAGCTAACACACCAATTCAAGACATGTGCCAAGCTGCAACATGTTCTTCAGTGCACACGTTCACTAAGCACTACTGTGTAGATATACAAATGAACAAGGAAGCGCAAGTGGGACAGAAGGTCTTACAACACATATTCAGTAACCAGAGCTCATCTTCCACCCGGCCACCACAATAAGGACAAACTGCTACAAAGTCTATGCACAGCATAGTGATTCCAGAAAGATTCACGCTGCAAAACGTATAGTTTCTTACCTGTCGGTGTAGTTTTGCAACTTGAAGACTTTCTGGATTCACTAGCGAACCCACCCTCCTCGCCAGAAAGATGAGACAGGAGGAAAGGGATTAAAACTGGAAAAAGACTTACAAGATTAGAGGAGAATTAAAGTAACACAAGACAAGAAAAAAGAATCCGAAGACGGCGACCAAAGGTGGGAGCTTCCAGAGGAAGCACGTCGACGTCACGAAGGACACCAAATGGCAGTATGTCGACACCCACCTAGGGCCATGAAGAAAAAAAAAAGAGAAGAAATACTACAATTCCGGACCCAACCACTAGATGGCGTAATAATGCACAGCATAGTGAATCCAGAAAGTCTTCAAGCTGCAAATCTACACCAATAGGTAAGAAATTATACGTTATCTACTGGCGACATCCGCCCAAAATGGACAGACATGTTCTGTGCACCAGCGATGGAAAATCCCCCCAGTGGGTTTTCTTTATATCGAAAACATCACCCACCAGCGAAAAGCACGAGGCGAAAATGATAAAATCAGGAGCAATAGCGCGACGGATGCAAACATCTCAAGACAAGTGATCAAATACGGCAGCGCATGCCTGAGCGGGGGCAGACTGTGCCCCCCACCTCCCCCTCCTTCGCGTGGCAGTCAGGGCACACTGTTTCGGTACATTGGAATGGTAGCGCCTGTCTGCAGGGCTGCAATTTGCAAGCGCTTCAAACAAAGCACATTTTTTGGAGACGCTGCAGCTATTTAGGGCTACGCACCAGTCTACAGTAAAACAATACATGATGCAGGTTTGATGGGGCTATGGCGTATGGGGAGACGTAGCGGCCAGTACACAGCAGAGGACACGAAAGGGGCAAGTTTAAATAATAACTGACCATGTTATAAAGCTGGATTCCGGAAGAGCTGGACCGTTCAGTACCTTACATCATATGTCCTTGCCTATATGTGCTCCTTATTCTTAAAACAGGAGTGCCTGCTTCAGGGGATTTTCTCGTAATGGTAACAACTTGAGCAAGATTTGGAGAGATGCTGTTCAATTTTATCGGTTTATACTTCGACCTATGCTTGGCTGTCCTAGATAACAGTGGGAATGGGACTGCTCCACCTTTCAGTGGCAGTCAAGAAAAACAATAGATTTTTTTCCAAAGTGGCCACAATATTTTATTGACAATTGAATCTCGCACACGTGAGTGTCCAGAGAATGACGTAATGCAGCCTCGCTGACAATAAATTGATATTTACAAGTTGCTACGTTTGTCCCATTCTAAATGGAGAAATTAGCATTTCCTTTTGTGTTTGGGGAGGGGCGGGCGAGGCAACTGAGAGGATAAGGTCTGAGAGAGTGGCAAACTCATGCCAAATCTGTTGACTATCCACTTGGCTTGTCTAACATACATCTTCCGCCAGAAGTGATTTTTTTTCACAGAGTAGGTTACATTATGGGATGTTTTGCAGCGTGAATCTTCTCTAGATTCATTATGCTGTTCATTATTCCGCCATCTGGATGTTAAGTCAGTTTCTTGAAATTACATGTCCAAAAAGGCTAGTTTCCAATATTTATCTAATGATATGAGCATAGGTCCTTTATTTTCTGGCAATGAAATATGAGGAACTAAAATCTCTCTTAAGTACACCAAAAACATAGAAATGTCACATGTATAAATTCAAAACTTGGCAGCTATGAGGATAAAGTCCATGTAGAGAGAACATTTTGGCAATGGGGTAAAGTTTTCAAGAACAGTGACCCTACCAAGGCCCATGGGAGGCATTAAACATACTGAAGGATGAAAATGATTCTAAGATGAAAGGGCGAGCTGAAGGGCATACAGCCGACAAGATACCCCATACATCCTGCAGCCCACTGAAAACACAAGTGTTCCTGCAAGTGTCATGCATTTGACCATTGAATGTCACTCATAAGGTCACTGAAACCAAGGAACTGTTACACATTAGCATTCTGAAATCTTAGCAGCTATGGGTTAGAGTCCTGGAGAATGAGGCTACAACACACGCTAGAGAATACCATAGACAAGCATTTGCAATGCAATAGGTCTTGTATTTGTGAGAGTTGGAGCTATTGGCATTGTAATTAACTATGTCTTTTATGTTTTGAAAACCTGCAAGCGCTATATAAACACACACACTGTACTTATAGTCATTGTTTACTGGAAGCAAGGCTGGCAGTAACTGTGCCTCTTTTACTGCCAACCTTGCTTCTGGGAAGCAAGGACTGTAAGTACAAATTGCGTGTTTACGCACCGCTTGCAGGTTTTCAAAACATGTAAATAAAAGGCATTGTCATTTACAATGCCACTAGCTCAAACTCTTGCAAATGCTGGACCAATTGCATTGCAAATGCTCGTTACCTGTGCCACTGGAGTAAGGCCTACTCGCTCACTCATGTAAAGTTCTGCTGCTGTGTGCTTAACTCTCCCTTGGCCTACATCAAGTTAGTATGGATCACTGTGCAGTATTTTATGTGGTTTCATGTGCATGCTGTGTATGTGCGTCTGTGAATGGTACAATGCATAAAAGACTAGGTTTCATTTTTGGAAATCTAGGGCTGACTGACGGAGCATGAAAAGGTAGAGTAGGTCTCTCCCCTCCCAGCCCCCCCCCCGCCCCCCCCCCCCAACTGATTTATGGATTGCTGCCTTCCGAAGAACTGGATGGGACACACGCTGGAGGAGGATGGGTCGTTAGAGTAACCTTTTGATGCACATATTATTGTGGGTGGCCTCAAGGTCTGAACCTCAAGTCACACTCCTTGCTTGTGTTGTGGAGCTATCAGATTTGGAGTCAAGCAGCCAGTCGGGATGTACAAGGAGGAGACGCACTGCAAGACCTCTGCCTGTGACAAGAACTGGGGGCAGGTGCCTGCCAGTTTCCCAGCTGGACCCATCCCAGGTCCGGCGGCAGGGGTAGGTTCAGCAGCATTTGCGTCCACTGACGCGGGACCCATATTGGAGTCCTTTCTCCGCCGGTCACTGCTGCAAGAATTCCTTGTTAGCAGGATAGGTTACTTTCAAGCACCTGTTAGGTATGTGATACTTACACTAACCTTTATTGTAGATAGTTCTTATTCTTGATCCTGAGGAAGTGCCGTGACCATTGTTTTGGCTACCAAGGCACGAAACATGTTGATCTTTGTGTGTGTAGGGCATACATAACTAGTTGCATAATCACTAGTGCTTATACCCACCTCAATTTCTATTGGTTTTAATTAGGCTGTTCACCACGTGAATAAACCTCATTTGTGGACCAACAGTACCTATTTTACATATTCTCTTTACATCTACACTTTCTAGGGCCCCTTACCCCCACAGCACCCTACGGCAGGAACAAAAGATCCCCGCCAAAGAGCCCCATTCGTGGGAGCCCGTCAGGAATTGCAGCGCCGACCTGACGAGGGGCAGGCTCAAATGATGAAGCACGACACCTAGCTTGCTGGGTGTGTGAGAGCCCTAGTTCCAACAAAGGGTCTTCCCCCTCCCCCCTCCCCATACACATGACAGTCTAACTCTTCCTTCTCTCTCCGACCAGAGGAACTGTGTACCTTTTTTGTTGTACTAGTTTCCCAGCTGGGTAAGGAGACATCACCCAGAAAAATTCAAGACTATCTACTCTTGGTGCACCAGTGCCTGCTTGCCAAGATCAGTTTGCCGTGTGAGAAAGAGGCGAGCGCATCGGGTTCGGATGTAAATTGCTGCACTCTGGGTCGGTGTCGTACTCGATCCCCCTTTGACGCGCAATCCCTCACCGCTCGACGGTATTGTTTCGGTCACGTTCCCTTTCGACGCGCGTCCAAAAATTCATCAAGACCTTCGATTCCGGTGATCGGCGCTGTCCGTTGGGCCCATCTGCGCCATCAAGCCCTGCAGTCAATGGAAAGAACTCAATTGAAAAAATGCCCCCTGTGTGCTGCTAAATTCCCACACACTGATCTCCACGAGGTCTGTAACCTTTGCCTCTCTCCAGAACACGAGGACAAAGACTGCGAGGCCTGTGCTTCCTTCAGATCAAAGAAGACCATACGTGATCGCCGGGCTCGACGTTACATAATGTCTCGATCGACTATCTCGGCGCCAGACAACATCTTCGATGCAGGCCCGATGTTCCCGAAGAACAAGAACCGGAGGATGAAGACATCAGCGTCTCCGAGGCCGACAAGTCAGATGCCGAGGATCAGACGGTTACTCCAGGTCAACGGATCGCGAGTACCCAGATCCAGACCACTGCCCCATCTAAAACAAAATATAAGGCTCAGGCCGACACCGCGATAATACTTCAGATGCTCCGCACTCGGGCTCAGCTCCAAAGTCCAGAGACCAGCTTTCAGCCGGCTCGGGATCAAGCCAGCCACATAGCGGTACCTAAAAACCGTCTCCAGAACCGAAAAAAAAGCTAAAACCAGAGACAGTGCCATGCCCTGTTCTATCGACACCAAGGGCGGCTTTGACGCCGAGCGCTTTGGCACCGAAACACACCGAGGACGACAAGCCCTCTGAACCAAAAAAAGTCCATAAATCCTCGGAGCCGAAAAAGATTTCGGACTCAAACTCCACCAAAGCACAAGGAGACAAGCTACAGAACCTAAACCAAAGCACCAGTCGGAACCAAAGGTGTTGGTGCCAAAAAACAGACAATAGCTCAAAAGAACGGTTTCAACCAGATCCCTCGGATCCGAAACAAAAGACTCTACGCATTGACCCTGTTACCGGTCATGTCACAACAATACTACCTAAAAAGAGGAAATTGGACACCCCAGAGACACCTGAGATACCCTTAAAGAAGTAAGACATAGCAACTTCACCTTTCAGACCCTCCTCTCTCCCTCCAAATCTTCCAACTATACCACTTTCTCCAGTACACTGTCCACTGCTTCCTTCTTCACCTGCACCACAAGATGATGAAGATGACTTTGGGGATGGGGATGTAGACCCACAAGGGGATGATGATATCCACAGTATCCCACAACCTGACCCTTGGGACCATTATAATAATGTCCCAGATATACCTGAGCCTGACTCATACCCATCTAAACCATCCCCTCTAGACGACAACATAGGTTTTGCGTAACTCATAAATAGAGCAGCCACATATCATGGGGTAGAATTACACTCATACCCTTTGGAGGAAGATTTTTTATCAGCGACTTTTACACAATCACAAAAGTCAACAAGTAGTTTACCTATGTTAAAAGGTATGATTAAAGATGCCCCTGATGTGTTTAAAGACTCTGTCAGGGCTAGAATTCTCAACCACAGAGTTGATAAAAAATATAAACCAGCTCCAAACGATCCAGCTTATATCAAGGGACAGCTCCCTCTAGATTCTCTGGTAGTGTCAAATGCCCGTAAACGGGCAAATTCCCAAACAGGTGATGCCCCTCCTCGGGATAAAGAATTTAAATTATTGGACGCATCTGGTAAACGGGTTGTGTCACAGGCGGCAAATTTCTGGCGCATTGCCAACGCCCAAGCTTTGTTGGCCAGGTATGATAGGGCGCATTATGATGAGCTTGAGACACTTGTGCAACATCTTCCAGAACAATATAGGTTTAAAGCTAAAGACCTCATTCAAGAGGGAAAACTAATTACAAACACCTCTATCAAATGTGCTCTTGATGCAGCGGAAACAGCATCTCGTGCCGTTAACACAATGTTTTACTGTGCAGGCACGCATGGCTACGCATGGCTACGCATATCTGGTTTTAAACAGAAGGTACAGTCTCAAATTCTTAATCAGCCTTTTGATCAAGAACACTTGTTTGGACCTATGGTAGACACATCTTTAGAGAAGATGAAAAAAAGACACAAACGGCTAAATCCATGGGGGCCTTACAGTCACCAACTACTAGTGGTTCCTTTCGTCGCTCCTATTATAGGGGCGCCTCCAAGACCATTAGGACAGACAACACTTCTTCCTACAAAAGCCCCACTCAAACTTCCTCTAACAGAGGATAGTTTAGAGGGGGTTACAGAGGAAATAACAAAGGAAGAGGCTGCGGTAATAACACCCACACCTCCCCTAGCACAAAACAAGGACTTTCCTCCACTCCCCCAGAACATTCCACTCCGGTGGCGGGAAGACTATCACAGTTCCTACCTGTCTGGAATTCCATCACCGCAGACAGGTGGGTGACACAAATTATCCAGTATGGTTACTGCCTGGAACTCACCTCTACTCCTCCACACATATCACCCAAACAATGTCCGATGTCCACAGAACATCTCACGCTTCTAAAACAAGAGATTCTCTCTCTTGCAAAAGCATGCAATAGAATTGGTTCCCATACAACATCAAAGCACAGGGATTTACTCCCTTTACTTCCTCATCCCAAAAAAGGACGATACTCTCAAGCCAATATTAGACCTCAGACCATTAAACCTGTACATACAATCCGACCACTTTCACATGGGCCCTCTTCAACAGGTCCTCCCATTGCTCCAACAAGGCGATTTCCTTGCCACTCTAGATCTCAAGGACGCCTACTTTCACATTCCTATTCACCCTGCTCACAGAAAATATCCTCAGTTAGTAGTGGACGGTCAGCACTACCAGTTCAAAGTGCTCCCATTCGGAGTGACTACAGCACCCAGAGTCTTCACAAAATGTCTTGCAGTAGTAGCAGCTCACTTGCAAAGACAACACATTCATTTGTTTCCTTACCTCGACGACTGGCTAAAAAAAGCCAAGTCATGCAGCGATTGTGTGCACCACACACACAAAACAATCTAGCTGCTGCACATCTTAGGGTTCACAATAAACCTCACCAAGTCACATCTTCAACCATCTCACACCCAACAGTATCTAGGCGCCACAATAGATACTTCAAAAGCCCTTGCATACCCCAGCCCAGCCAGGATAGCCAGCATTCAAGCTCTCATAACAAAATTTCAACCTCAACACTCACCAGCTCGAGTTGTTATGCAACTAATAGAGATGATGGCCTCTTGCATTTTAATTGTACCTTATGCAAGACTCCAAATTCGTCCATTACAGGAATATTTAGCACATCAGTGGAACCAGGCTCAAGGTCAGCTTACAGATCTGGTGTTGGTAGACAGCCGCACGCATCGCTCTCTGCAGTGGTGAAACACACAAAACCTTTCCAAAGTGCGGCCGTTCCTAGACCCGGTTTCACAGATAGTACTAACAGCGGACGCATCGCTCACCGGCTGGGGAGCTCATCTCTTAAACCATACCATTCAGGGTATGTGGACCCATCAACAGAAACTGCTCCACATCAATCGCCTCAAATTACTGGTGATTATTCTTGCATTAAAATCATTCCAAATAAATCTCGTACACAAATTTGTCCTCGTCCGTACGGACAATATGACAGCAATGTACTATATACAAAAACAAGGGGGGGCACACTCTGTCTGCAGCTTTCATGCCTAGGGCAAAGCATATGGAGATGGGCCATTCCTCAAAAAATATACCTCTTAGCATCTTAGCAGAACATCTTCCAGGGGAACACAATCAGATTGCGGATCTGCTCAGTCGTCCGAAACAACAGATCCACGAATGGGAACTTCATCTGCAAGTTCTTCATCTGCTTTTTCAAACGTGGGGCCACCCAGACATAGATGTGTTCGCCACACATTTAAATACAAAATGCCCAAGCTTCGCCTTCAGGTATCCACACCCATTGTCCAAAGGCAATGCGATATGGATGAACTGGTCAGGCAGATCTGCGTACGCTTTTCTGCCTCTCCCACTCATTCCATTACTGGTGCTCAAGCTCAAACAACAGTCTCTCACAATGATCCTAGTTGCTCCAACATGGGCCCGGCAACCATGGTTCACAACCCTGCTGGAACTCTCAGTAGTTCCACATCAAAAGTTGCACCTTTCCTCAAAGCTTCTCACGCAGAACCATGGAGAGATAAGACATCCAGCTCAACTGTACCTAGCGATCTGGCTCCTGAAGTCTTAGAGTTTGGTTACCTCAATCTCCCGCCAGACTATATGAACATCATTAAGGAGGCTAGACGTCCTACTACTAGAGCATGCTATGCAGCGAAATGAAAGATGTCATCTACTGCAATAACAACACAATCCACTAGATGCTTCAATTCAAAACATTATTTGTTACCTCCTGCATCTACAAAAAATGTAATCTGGCATTCACATCGATACGATAACATCTTGCTGCCATAGCTGCCTCCCTACAAAACAGACAACACTTGTCATTGTTTAGGGTACCTGCCATTAAAGCATTCATGGTAGTTAAAAGAATAATTCCTCCCAGAGTTCCGCCCTCTCCAGTGTGGAATCTAAACATTGTCCTTACCAGGCTCATGGGTCCTCCATTTGAACCTTTGCATACATTTGAGCTACAATTTCTCACATGGAAAGTAGCTTTTCTTGTGGCGTTCACATCTCTTAGAAGAGTTAGTGAACTCCAGGCATTATCCATACAAGAACCATTTTTACAAATATATCACAACAAAGTGGTTCTTGGGACAAACCCTGAATTTTTACCAAAAGTCATTTCTGCATTCCACCTTTAACCAGTCTGTTGAACTACCAGTCTTTTTTCCTCAACCAGACTCAGTAGCAGAACGGGCTCTTCATACACTTGACGTCAAAAGAGCTATCCTTTATTACATTGTAAGGATACAAACTTTCAGGAAAACCTAACCACTTTTTGTAGGTTTCTCACCACCGCATAAAGGCAATCCTGTATCAAAAGCTGGAATTGCCAGGTGAATCGTTAATTGCATCCAGATATGCTACCAAAAAGCAAAGCGTTCATTACCCACTCCCCCTAGAGCGCATTCCACACGCAAAATAGGGGCTTCTATGGCATTTTCAGGAACATTCCCATGGATGGCATTTGTAAAGCAGCAACATGGTCTACACCACACACTTTCACAACACTATTGTGTAGCTATGCAGGCAGAACAACAGGCTAGTGTGGTCCAGGCTGTACTAAGGACACTTTTTCAAACCACTGCAACATATACAGGTGGCCACCGCTAGGGAGAGTACTGCTGTACAGTCTATGCACAAGTATCTATTCTGCAGCTCATATGCCTCAAATGGATAATGCTACTTACCAGTATGCATCTGTTCTTGGCATGTCTAGCTGCAGAATTATATACGGCCACCCACCTCCCCGGGTACCTTTATCTGTTGCAGTGCTATCTTACTTAGATACATCACACATGGACATCTCTTTCTGTTTCTCACAAACTCCATCATCACCCTTTATGTCGAAAGACAATCTGAGGATGGAGTCGATGCCCATGTGCACTATCATCCTAAGGAGGAGTCGCCTATCTCGTGACTACAAAGAACTTCTTCCAATACAACAACAAAGTGCAAACATTCGAGCCCGACACCAGATGGCGATCTATGCTCAAGTATATAATTTTGCAGCTCTACATGCCAAGAACAGATGCATACTGGTAAGAAGCGTTTTCCTTATTGTACTAACAATAAAATCAATCCCTTAGATGCTTCCACTCAAATCATAATTTGCATCTGTTACATTTACAACGTGCTAACTTAGCATATACATCTATACGATTACATCTTGCCGCAATAGCGGCTTACATACAAAACAGACAACACTTGTCTTTGTTTCTGGTACCTGCTATCAAAGCCTTTATGGAAGGACTCAAAAGAATTATTCCTCCTAGACTGCCACCTTCTCCGGTCTGAAATCTTAACGTAGTCCTTACAAGACTCATGAGCCCGCCATTTCAGCCTTTGCATAAATGCGAACTACAGTTTCTGACTTGGAAGGTAGCCTTCCTTATAGGCATCACATCTCTTAGAAGAGTTGGTGAGCTCCAGGCCCTAACCATACAAGAAAGATTTTTACAAATTCACCCCAATAAAGTGGTTCTTAGGACTAACCCAAAATTTTAACCAAAGTAGTTTCGACCTTTCACCTCAACCAGTCTATTGAGTTACCAGTGTTTTTCCCTTAACCAGACTCAGAAGCAAAACATGCTCATCACACGTTAGATGTGAAAAGAGCGATACTTTATTATTTTGAAAGAACCAAATCTTTTAGGAAAACTAAACAGCTCTTTGTTGCTTTCTCCCCACCACATAACGTCAATCCCACTTCAAGAGCAGGTATTGCACGGGGGATAGTTAAATGCATCCACATATGCTACCTCAAAGCTAAACGCACCTTGACAATTCCCCCTAGAGCGCACTCTACACGCAAACTAGGGGCCTCTATGGCATTTTTAGGGAACATACCCTTCAATGACATTTGCAGGGCTGCAACATGGTCTACACCACACCCATTCACAAAGCACTATTGTTCAGATGTGTTAACAAAACAAGCTAGTGTGGGCCAGGCAGTTTCAAGAACATTATTTCAAATCACTGCGCCAGATACAAGTTAGCAACCGCTGGGAAGATAACTGCTGTATAGTCTATGCTAACGCATATGATCTACAGCTCATATGCCTCGAACGGAAAATGCTACTTAACAATATGCATCTGTTCTTGGCATATAAAGCTGTAGATTCACATGCACCCACCCGCCTCTCCGGGTACCTTTATCTGTTGCAGTATTATCTTACTTAGATGCACTATAATTGGACATCTTTTTCTACTCTTACTAATTCCATCATCAACCCTCACGGCAAAACAATCTGGGGATGGAGTCGATGGCCATGCGCATTATCACCAAAGGGAGGAGTCACCTACCTCCATGACTACAAAGACTTCTCTGAAGAAAAACAAAGTGCAAACATCTGGGCCCAACACCAGATGGCTATCTATGCTAACGCATATGAGTCTACAGGTTTATATGCCAAGAACAGATGCATACTGGGTAAATAGCATTTTCCTTCTGGGCATAGCGCTGGCTGAAGGAGAAACTGACCTGCTGGTGGTCCTGGACCTTTCAGCCCTACCCATAGGTGAACGACTGGGCCTTTTCACAGCTCCAGGAGCCTTCATTGAGGGCAGACAGAAAGGAAATGGAGCCAGAGGGGTATGTACGCAATCTATACAGCAGACTCAGTTTGTTTCTCGCCTGATGCTGTCCATGGCGGTGGTATACCTTTGGAAAGCAGTGACAAGGTGATTTGGGTGGGAGAGGCAGTTGACACTTGAGACCCCCTTGTGGGAAGCTGGAGCCCTGGCAGAACTGAAGACCCTGGAAGGCAGGAGACAATGGGACCTAATCTGGTTAACTAAACCAAGAGACATGTTTTGGTATACAGGGTTTCAGGTACTTTGACGTGTCAAAAGTACAACACTAAATGGCAGACTGTCAATACCTTTGATACGCAGTTACAGCATGCACTGGCACACTATATGGAAGAGCTGTGAGACATGCCAGAGGTAACCCCACTTGATTATCTGGTCCTTTTGGCTCCTTCCACAATCATGCGGTTTCACTGATTTACAAAGCACTGCCGTACCACAGGCAGCTGCCACTTGACAAAATACATAGCAAATGGGTATGCAACCTGGGAATACTGGCAGATGAGGACTTGGGGGGAGGGAGGAGGGGGGGTGGCCTATCGACACCCAAGAGAGGTAGCCATCAAGGCTGGCTTTAGATGAGTACAACGTAAAATACTACACCGCACATACTTAACAAGAACTGATCTGCATGGGAAAGATTGAGATTTTAAAAGAAACCAGGGATATTACTACATACCCTGTGGGTGTGCGCCGAAATACAGGCCTACTGGCAAAAAGCGGGCCAGGGTATTACGGAGTTCTTGGAGGACATGAGGTAAGAGCGATAACTGCCCTTCTGGACATTTGAAGGTGATCAGTGAGGGTCTAAGTATGCCAGACTATTTAACAACATGGAACTCGCAGTGGCCAGGCGAGATATTGCCCGAATGGGGGGTTGTGTGATGTCTCCAACGAAGGTACGGTGAAAAATTGTCTTGGACTGGTGTATGCTGGCTGAAATCTGTGTACAAGGTACTGGGTTGCCCAGCAAAGTTCGATAAGGTCTTGGGCCCATGGAGAGACTGCTGAGACATTGGGGAACCCAACATCGAACTGTCACCCCAAATTAACGGGGACCACGACTCCAAATGGGGACTGTCGGTATTAATTCAGTGCTGTGATAATGATTGCTTTGGTGCTGGTAACAAAACAATAAAAAAATATATATATGTTGACCCACAATTTGGGAAACACAGGCTCATTATTCACACATTGCTGGCTGGCGCCACCATTTAGAGGACTTGACTTGAGAGTTATACAGGACCGGGAATGCCACCTGTTGGTTACTGTTTTAGTTCAAAAGCAGCTGGCTTGAGTGGAGAGCAGAGTTAATGGGTTGGAGCTAGAGGGCGAAGTGGTGGGAGGGAAGGATAGGAAAGGTGGAGTGGAAATGGGCCAGACAATGGTGCTCGGAAGAGATGTTATCTTGTGAAGGCATATATAAAACGTTTTTCACCAGGCACACAGGTCAGAGAAGAGCCTGGCTAAGATTGAACAAATGGAGAACTACCAAATTAGTGGCTTGCTGTTCTCCCGGCTGAAATAATGGCATCAGGCTAAATCTCCTTTCAAAACATTGTCTCTTTTTAGCCTGGAAACATTGTTCAATAAAAAGTGAAAGTTGTTCAGGTAGTAAATGCTTGAAAGTTAGGATGATCACTCATTATGTAAACTAAAAATAATGAGGTTCTATGGGATCAAAGAAAAGTATTGAGTGTTCATGGTGGGGCGAGGACAGCAGGGTAACGGAAGGCAAGCCGATTCGCTCTTCCACTTTCAGGGCAGCAACATAACAAGCGCTGTGTCTCACACCCTCACATATGCAATGTGCCTGGTCTAAGTTACGACCAACCTACGGCTCACTCGACTGGTTCTCGAGTTTGAGAGGAGCTTGGGGCATGGCCCCTGCTCAAACATTTGGCTTCCTTCAGGCCTAGCTGGAATAGGTGGATCCTGGGCCTTTCGACATTAGTATTGGTTCTACTCAGGTTGCCATTCTTGATTGCCCTTCCACATCTTTCCTCCTGGAATGTATTTGCTTGGTAGTAGACAGTGTCCCTGCCTTATAATAATATAAAAATAAAATGGTGGATGGCTACTGCTTACTTCACCATTTGCCCTTTTGGAATATTTGTACTCATTCAACAGCATCTCTTCCATGCACTTGTTGCTGTATGGAATACTAGGCCTTATTTAATGTACCCCCAACCCTTTTGCTGTACAGGCATCCTGCTGAACCTGACTGAGCTAGATAGTTCTTAATATATTTATAATTTATAATTTCTCCATCTAGCTGTCTCATTCCTTCACCCATTGCACCGCCAGACTCTGAGTGCCATAATACAGTAACTGCACCTCTGTGCTCATCTGCGATGACATGAAAACTCTTCCCATATTGGCTGAAAACAAAAAACACTTCAGTGCCCCAAATTGGCGCAGTGACTGCTATACAAATGCTTAGGTACAATACAAAGGCGATTCAGGAGTAAGAAGCAAAGCTGTATGTAGCCGAAACTAAGACCAGGTCATGGTCAAAGCTCAGATCCAACTCCTGCGGGGACGGTTGCCTTCTAGGTTGTAAAATCATAGCTGTGAAAAGTCCACTTCCCGTCCAAAGTCTTCGAATTAAAAAACTATGCACAAGAAGGCTGAGCGGAACTAAACTTCATCCGCCACTCGAAGTCTATGAAAAAGCAGCATGGGTGTCAAGATAGAGAATACATGCTCTGATGTTACCCAAATCTGACCCTGTTCCAGTGCACCCTGAATTTCCCAGGCCATCTGTGACCCTACAGCAGATAGCAGCCTTCTAAGAGACCCTGTTCTAGTTCTCTGTAGTGTATCTTTGGGGCCTTGGGAGCTGGTGGGGTATCCAGTCAGACTGCTGCCAGTGGGTCCACCACAATGCCATATGCCCCCTTGGAAACCACTACCTGGCCAACTCTGTCTGTTCCTGGCCTTTACCCTGTCATATCAATCCACACTGGTTCCTTCTGTACTGGCATAACTGACTCTACCAGCTTGCGTTCCGATCCAGACTCTGGTCTCTGACTCTGAACTGGCATTTACCCGCTCCAGGCCGATGACTCGCTATGAGATAAGACACAGCCAGTTATTCTGCTTTCTGGCTCTAACACAAGATCACTGTCACACAGAGCAAGAAGCACCTGATGTCCCTTAGTATACTGATCTAGAGAGTGTGACTCCCCCCTCATTATAATGATGATGCCTTGTAATTTGATTTCCAAAATGCTAGTAGACTGGACACATCTCCTGAAATGGAGCCAGATTCTTTGTCGGGGCCACCAAAGGCAGGATGTGTCTACTCTGAGTGGTAATTCGGAGTGCAGCTGAAGTTCTAAACTTACCGCTGCCCACTATTGAGACAAAGACAAAAATATTGACTGATTTTCAACCAGAGCTTGACTCATGTGAGCCGTCACTGCCTTTCAATGAAGCCTTTATTATGTTCTTATGGTGATTTAGTACAAGTCACACTTATGCCCTCTGATCAGTTGTTCTATGACTAGGCGAAACAGACTGACTCCTGGTTATCCAGATTTCCTAACTAAATGTGCAACATCAAAAAGCCAGATTGTTTGGGCATCGACAAGTCAGGTCAGCGGCATTACTTTCTGACCAATCTTTCTGGAAAAGAATCAGAACACTCGATTCCTTTTTAAAGCACATGTTTTCTTAGACTAGTCTAGTCCTCAGATCTATTTACACAGTTCCTGTTAGAAAGGTACTCTAATGTGTTGTAGGATCTTGGCCCAGACTGTACGTGATGGCCAGGACGCTACCAAAGTATGTGCACGTGGACAGATTGCCTAGATAGTGCTGTTGGCACCAGTAAGCCTGAACAAGCTCACCTGGGTTTTCTGGTACGTGCAAGCTTTCTTATTGAACATGCTCAGGCCTATTAGTGAAAAGGCTGATTGTCTTTAAAGCTTACCAGCACCCACTCGTACCACAGGTAGGCCCTTGAGGCTGATGTTCCCAGCTAAGTAGTATCTGAAAGAAACACGTTAGTTAGATTCCTCACCTTAGAATATCCCCAGGCGTCAGACTGGATCCGGAAGATTTTTCGTCAGCAATACCCCTTGCGCGTCGCTAGGCGTCGTCTGCGGCTCCGCGTCCGTCGTTGGCGTCGTGCGCCGGAATGACGTCGTCAGAATACTTAGACGCCGCCCTCGCGCGCTGACGTCAGTTCTTCTTTTTTCCGCGCCAGTAAGCGCAGATCCGGGAGAGCTACCCCTTTTAGTCTTTTTTGACTAACTTTTTTGATCCTTTTTGATCTTGTCTCGACTCCGGTGCCGGTAGGATGCCTGGTTTTAAAGCCTGTGCTGACTGCAACCGCTTGATGTCGGTTACGGACCATCACCGCCGGTGCCTTTACTGCTTGGGCCTCGACCACGACGCGGAGTCGTGTTCGGACTGCAAGGCCCTGACCTCGAAGGCTAGACGGGAGCGGTCCCGTAAGCTTCTCGAGCTTCGCCACTCGGCTCCGCGCCCCTCTCGATCCCGGTCCAGGAGGAGGTCCAAGGATCGGTCGCGGAGCCGCAGCCGACGTCATCATCGGTCGTCTGGATCCAAGTGGCGCTGCGCAAGTCCCCATACCTGCCGGTCCCTGGGACTGACGCGACGCCGGCGGAGGTCAGTGCCTTCCTCTCGGCCATGAGGAACCTGGCTCCGCCGTCAATGGCTCCGGCCTCGACGCCGCAAGTGCCCTAGGGACCCGTTCCCGAGTCCCCGCCGACGCCGGTCGACCTCGTCACGCCTCCTCCGCCGGCATCGACACCGGTACCACCCCCGACGCCGGCTCCGCTCGGCGTCGAGCCCCGGTTCAGCCCCACTCCGGGCCCGGCGCCGTTATGGCGTCGATGGACGCCGCGTTCGGCGCCGCTGGAGACACATTATGTCTATCGCCCGGCTCCGATCCTTCCTCCTGCATACCAGGAATCGGATGACGGGGGCGAATGGGAGGGATCCGAGGATCCTATGGCCGGTCAGGCTCAGCTGTCACTGGACTGGGCAGATGAACTGGGGGAGGCCAGTGGTCTGGATACCTCTCCAGACACTGGATTCATTTCTCCTCCGACTGTGGCTTCGGAGGAGGGTGCTGCTTTCTCTGTGGTGCTGCGCAAGGCGGCCGCAGCCCTTGGGCTCGAGCTACCTGCCGTGGCTGTGAGGACTAACGTCCTCACTGAGGTGCTTTAGTCTGCAGCAAGCTCCACTGAGCCTCTGCTGCAATTCAATGAGCCCCTCATTGACGTTCTGCAGGGCACCTGGCCCAAGCCCTCCACAGTCCCTCCTGTGGACAGGAACGTCGCCAGGCGCTACCGCCCTGCTCCGGGCGACCCCAGTTTTCTGTCCCAACACCCTACCCCCGAGAGCCTGGTTATCCAGGCCTCTACCTCCCAATCCTCCTTCCCGACCGCCCAGCCGGACCGGGATTCCAAGAGACTGGAACAGTTTGGCAAAAAGCTGTTCTCCTCCCTTAGTTTGGGCCTGCGGTCTTTGAACACTGCCTGTCTCTTGGACCGTTATTCCCACTCTCTGTGGGATACGGTGGAGGACGTGCTGCCCCTGTGTCCGGAGGAGGTCCAGACACGACTTACCCAGGCTCTGGCCGATGGGTGGGATGCAGCACGACATGCTATCCGATGTGGGCTTGACACTACGGACTCGCTGGGTAGGGCGATTTCTACCACGGTGGCGCTTAGACGTCACGCCTGGCTGCGGTCCACGTCCTTTTCGGGTGATGTCCAGAGCACTCTCATGGACATGCCCTTTGATGGCACTCGCCTTTTTGGTGAGAAAGCGGACAGTGCGCTGAATCGCTTTAAGGACTCCCGGGCTACGGCCAAGTCCTTGGGCCTCTCGGCCCCGCGGTCGCAAACTTCCGCTTTTCGCCCCTTTCGTGGCCAAGGAAGGGGTGCCTCCTCACGTACGCCTAACCACCAGCCGCAGAACCAACCTGCGCGCGGTCGCGGACGTGGTTTCCGCCGAGGCGGTTCTGGAGGACGACGCGGTCAGCCCACATCCACCCCGGAGGCATCCGCCTCAAAGCCTTCCTAGTCCGAGCTTTCAGGCCCATTCCACGCCATTGGGCGGCAGAGTTCGCCATCACCTGCTCCACTGGCGGTCCATCACATCGGACAGGTGGGTGCTGCAAATCGTCCGAAGGGGCTACTCCCTCCCCTTCGAGACGACCCCTCCAGCCATGCCACCGCAGCACCACCGTATCTCGGGGGATCATTTGAATCTTCTCCACGAGGAAGTTTCGGCCCTCTTGGCCAAGGGGGCCATCGAGCGCGTTCCGAGCCCAGAAGTAGGTCGTGGTTGTTATTCCCACTACTTTCTGGTTCCCAAGAAGGGCGAAGGGGGCCTACGCCCTATCTTGGACCTCCGGAACGTCAATGCCTTCCTCCGGAAGGAAAGGTTCAAGATGTTAACTTTGGCTCAGGTTCTAGCTGCCCTAGACCCGGGAGACTGGATGGTAGCGTTGGACTTGCAGGACGCATATTTCCACATCCCCGTCCTGCCGGCCCACCGGCGTTACCTGCGGTTCACGGTGGGTCAAGAGCACTTTCAGTTTACCGTGCTCCCCTTCGGCCTCACCAGTGCCCCTCGGGTGTTCACGAAAGTGATGGCGGTGGTCGCAGCTCATTCGCGCAGATCAGGGGTTCCAGTCTTCCCCTATCTCGACGACTGGTTGTTGAAGGCGGGCTCGCCCCAGGCAGTCGTCTCCCACCTCCAGACTACGGCGGATCTCCTGCATTTGCTGGGGTTTTCCATCAACGTGCCGAAGTCGCACCTGAGTCCCTCTCAGAAGCTCCTCTTCATCGGAGCGGTTCTCGATTCGGCGCAGTTCCAGGTCCATCCACCGGAACAGCGGGTCCGGGATATTCAGGCCCTGATTCCCATCTTTCGGCCTCTATCCTGGGTTTCGGTCAGGCTAGTGTTGCGGCTTCTGGGGCTGATGGCCTCCTGCATCCTACTAGTGCATCACGCCAGGCGGCGCATGCAGGCTCTGCAGTGGGACCTGAAGTTTCAGTGGGCCCAGCATCACGGCAACCTGTCCGACCATGTCTTGATCTTGGAGGGCACTGCACAGCAGTTGCAGTGGTGGCTCACGGACCGCGATTGGGTCACGGGCAAGAGCCTCTCCCTTCCCCAACCGGAGCATGTCGTAGTGACGGATGCGTCCCTCCTGGGATGGGGTGGCCATATGGGAGAGGCGGAGATCAGAGGCCTCTGGTCTCCAGCGGAGTCTCGTCTCCACATCAACCTGTTGGAGTTGAGAGCGATCCGACTTGCACTGAAAGCCTTCCTCCCCTCTGTCAGGGGAAGTGTCGTGCAGGTGTTCACGGACAACACCACCGCCATGTGGTATTGCAACAAACAAGGCGGGGTGGGGTCGTGGACCCTTTGTCAGGAGACTCTGCGCCTCTGGACATGGCTGGAACACCAGGGCGTCACCCTAGTGGTTCAACATCTGGCGGGCTCTCTGAACGCCAGAGCAGACAAACTCAGCCGCCCGTGCATGATGGATCACGAATGGCGTCTGAACTCCGAAGTGGCGCAAGGTCTCTTTCAGCAGTGGGGAGAGCCTTGGTTAGATCTATTCGCCACCGACGAGAACGCGCAATGTCAGCAGTTCTGCGCGTTGGAATTTCCAAGGCGGCACTCGCTCGGCGACGCTTTTCGTCACGAGTGGAGTTGCGGTCTGTTGTACGCCTTTCCGCCTATACCACTTCTGCCCAGAGTGCTGAAGAAGATCAGGCACGACCGGGCCCAAGTCATCTTGGTTGCTCCGGATTGGGCACGAAGGTACTGGTATCCCGAGCTACTCAGTATGTTGAACGATCCTCCGATACGTCTGCCCCTTCGGGAGGATCTTCTGTCGCAGCAGCAGGGGACGGTCCTCCACCCGAACCTGTCCAGCCTCCACCTCCATGCGTGGAGATTGAGCGGCGGCAGTTGATGCCATTTGACTTGCCTCCTGAAGTCTGTGATATCATTCTGGCAGCCAGGCGTCCCTCCACAAAGACGGTATACCCCTGCCGGTGGAACAAATTTGTGGCATGGTGCACAGCAAAGGCTGTCGATCCCCTTTCCGCCCCTCTTTCTGAGGTTCTCCTCTTTCTTCTTTCTTTGGCCCGGCAGGGCTCTGCCCTGGGCACCTTGAAAGGTTATCTTGCTGCCATCTCTGCCTTCTTGCGGCTTCCTGATCAGCCTTCTCTTTTCAAGTCCCCTGTGGTTACACGCTTTCTAAAAGGCATTACTCACACGTTCCCTCCTGTCCCTTTTGTAATGCCTCAGTGGGACTTGAATCTTGTTCTCACATTTCTCATGTGCGCTCCCTTTGAGCCTCTTCATAATTGTCCTCTTCGTCTGCTGACGCTTAAGACTGCTTTTCTGGTAGCCATCACCTCGGCTAGACGGGTGAGTGAGCTCCAGGCTTTATCATCAAAGCCTCCTTTTCTCTCTGTTCATCCGAACAAGGTTGTCCTTCGGCCTCGTCCCTCCTTTCTTCCGAAAGTGGTGACCCCCTTTCATCTTGGGCAGTCTGTCACCTTGCCCACCTTCTTTCCGCCTCTGCATCCTTCCAAAGAGGAAGAGAGGCTCCACCGTCTGGACCCAAAACGT
Organism: Triturus cristatus; assembly: GCF_964204655.1. Taxonomy (NCBI): domain Eukaryota; kingdom Metazoa; phylum Chordata; class Amphibia; order Caudata; family Salamandridae; genus Triturus; species Triturus cristatus. The sequence continues at coordinate 64,988,953 of NC_140580.1, read as the reverse complement.
GCGCTCTCCTTTTATCTGGACCGCACGAAGCAGTTCCGGGTGGACGACCAACTTTTTGTTGGATACGTGGGTGCTAAGAAGGGGAAAGCTGTGCACAAACGGACCATCTCTCGGTGGGTCAAAAGTTGTTATTCCTTGGCAAAATAGGACCCTCCTGTTGGGCTGCGCGCCCATTCTACTCGGGCCACAGCGGCTACTACTGCTTTGGGACGGGGTGTCCCTTTGCAGGACATCTGTCAGGCGGCGACGTGGGCTTCGCTACACACGTTTGCCAGGCATTATTGCCTTGACAGCCAAGTCCGGAGGGATGGCTTCTTTGGCCGTTCTGTCCTCCAGGACTTTCTGGTGTGATCTTGGTTCGCAGACCCACCACCGGGGATGGTATTGCTTGGGTATCTATTCTAAGGTGAGGAATCTAACTAACGTGTTTCTTTCAGATGAACAAGTTACTTACCTTCGGTAACGATGTATCTGTAAGAAACATTAGTTAGTTAGATTCCTCACCGACCCACCCATCCTCCCCGTTCTGCGAACTGACATCTAGGGTTAAGGTTGTCCTTTTCAGGCCCCTAGATTTTATTTTTGGCACCAGTGTCGGTCTTTGCATGGCTCTGCGTTCCTGGCGCGGAAAGCTATGTACAAGAACTGACGTCAGCGCGCGAGGGCGGCGTCTAAGTACTCCGATGTCATTCCGGCGCACGACGCCGACGACGGACGCGGAGCCGCAGATGACGCCTAGCGACGCGCAAGGGGTATTGCTGACGAAAAATCTTCCGGATCCAGTCTGACGCCTGGGGATATTCTAAGGTGAGGAATCTAACTAACTAATGTTTCTTACAGATACATCGTTACCGAAGGTAAGTAACTTGTTCTTCCACATCATTTAAGGAAGTTCATGGGCTACACCAGGGTACTAGATTACAGGCATTCCAAGACTTCCCGACCTTTACTGCAACAACCAGCCATTTTGATGCAGAGGATGTACAATCAAATTGATAACACCAGTAGCTACCGCAATCCCGACTTTTCATTCCCTGGTATAGCAGCTTTAGTATGACCTTTCATGCCCATGCCTGGCCAGTAGGAGGCACAATACAGCATTTTCTCTCCAGCTGTAAATCCACCCCATGAGTCGTACAAAGGGGCTATTCCTTATTATGTCTTCCCCTCCCAGTCTTCCTTCCACCCCAAAACGACTTTCGGAGGATCACTGGACCATCCTAATGCAGGAACTTATTGAGCAGGTGCCAGACTCTGTGGTGTTCGGTGCTGTTTGCTCTACTTCTTAATTCCAAATGAGGACGAACGTCCCAGACCCATCTTTGACCTCTGCCCAATGATTGCCTTTTTGAGGTGGGACCAGTTCAAAATGCTTGCATTGGTACACGTCCTTTCAGTTCTGGACCCATAAGACTGAATGGTGTCCCTGAACTTGCAGACACATATTTTTATATACCCTGCCTTCAGTCCTGCTAGCATTATCCATGATTCGGGGTGGGCCAGTTTATCATCCTCCTTTTTGACCTTACCTCGGCCCCTCAAATGTTCATGACTGTTAGGTGGTGGTTGCTGCCCATCAATAGAGGTTGGAAATGCATGTTTTGGTATTTCAATGACTGACAGTTGAATGCGGTCTCGCTGCTGTCAGTTGTCTATCATCACCAGACCACGCACAAACTCGTGACATCTCTGAAGTTTTCCATCAACAGCCGAAGTCCCACCTCTGCCGCATGCAGAGCATTCCTTTCATTGTGGCTATTCTGGACATTGTGGCGTTAAAGGCCTATCCACCATCGCAGCCAGATATTTTGGATATCCTGAGGTTTATGGCTCAGTCATGGGTCTTGGAGAGGATGACTGAGCCTTCTTGGTCTCCTAGCCTGATGCATCCTCTTCAAACCGAAATACTAGCATTATATGCAGGACCTACCGTTTAACCTTCGGTGTCAGTGGCCTCTGTAAAAGAGCTACCTCTCTAACCGGTTGTATCCAAACGACCGCATGACCTGTGGCTGGCCACTCTCCCTTCACCACCTAGATTTCATGGTTGTGACAGATGCTTCTTTGCTCGGATCGGGGGTCAACTGGGAGAGATAAGGATCAGAGACCTTTGGCTTCTGGTAGAGAGCCAGCTCCACATCAAATGGAGCTTTGGGCTGATTGGTCTTTCCCTGAATGACTTCCTGCCTTCCAACAGGGGAGACTGGTGTTGGACCTCATGTACCACAAAACTGCCTTGTGTGGAACTACAAAAAGTGGGTAGAGTTGGGGTCTTTGGTACTATGCTGGGAGACTTTACTCCTGTGGAAGTGACTGGAGCAAGATATCTTTCTGGTACCCATTTGTCTGACAGGGCCGCTGAAGGGCACTCAGAAACTGAGCAACCTTAGGCTGGCCGATCATGAGTGGGATCTTCACCCAGAGATAGCAAGAGGCATCTTCAAACGGCGGGGTTCGCCCTGGCTAGATTTTTACCAATGAAAACGTAGTGTCATCAATATTTCACTTTGGAAGTTTTCTCCTAGGCATTTGCTGGGAGACTCATTCCGGCTGGAATGAAACGAAGACGTTTTTGTATGCGTTTCCACTTTTACCTCTCCAGCCTCGTGTTCCGAGGAAGATCAGGACAGACTAGACACAAGGCTTTTATTTGCCCCTAGAGCTCCTGTCCTCTGATCAGACCTACCATTTGAGGATGACCTCTTGTCTCCGCAAAGGGGCAGGTTCTTGCGTCAGAGTCTCCACAACCTACACATCCCATCTGTGGGGATTGTGTGGCCAGAATTAAATGATTTTTGGCTTGCTGGGCGAAGTGGTTGGTGCCATTCTTGGGTCCAGACGCCCCTCCAGAAAGTCTGTGTGCCTAATGTGAACCACTGACCCATTAAAATCCAGACTTCCTGATGTTCTTTTGTTTATTCGTTAGCTCAGCAAGGTTTTAAGGTGTGCTTACGAAAAGGTTATCCGTTGGCCTTTTCACAATTGCTGTGTTTACCTGACCAACTGTTTAAGCCTCCGATTGTCAGGTGCTTCATAAATGGTTTGACTTGCATATCTCCCACACGTCATTAATTATGCCACAATAAGACTTTGTTCCTCATGGACCCAGCCCTTTGAGTCAATTCACTGCTGTTCTTTTCTACTCTTTCCTCAAAATACCATATACCTTGTTGAGATTACGCTTTCACAATTAATGAGTGAACTACAGGCACTTTTGGTGCAACCTCCCTTCACCAACTTCTTTCCAGACAAATTGGTACTAAAAAATGAGCAGTCTTTCTACAGAACTTTGAGACTCCCTCCCACATTGGCCAATTGATTACCTTGCCAACGTTTTTTAGCTATGCCTTACCCCACAAAAGAAGAGAAACTCCATCGACTTGACCCTAAAATGTTTCTGAGCTTTTATGTCAACTTCACAAAAGGCTATCACATGGATGAGCAGCTCTTTGTCAGTTTTTCTGGTATTGCCATGCTCATACCGAGATGTCCACCATTTATAATGAGCATACATGATTTGAGCTAATGCACCAAACCGACCCACAAATTTCAGTGACCGCAGTCTTTCTTGATGCAGAAAAAGCATTTGACTTCCTGTCGTGGGACTACATACTAAAAATACTGGACTGCTTAGGAGTGGGCAGAGTATTTGCCCAATTGGGTAAACTATTTTATGGGCTCTCAGCACCAAGAGGTAGAATAAATGGTGCCTTATCACCAGCTTTTAGCATTTCCAGTGGCACATGCCAGATATGCCTCCTCTCACCAAAAATGTTCGCGCTATTAGTCAAGTCACTGGCTCCTGTACTCTGAAAACATTGCTGATAGAGGCATATATACGGGCAGAAGGTACTTACTGCTCTTGAACTATGCAGATGATATTCTCTTCCACACTAGACACCCTGGGAAAAAATCTGTCTCCAATAGTTGGTGAAAGATTATGGTTTGGAGGTATATCAAGTCTGCAAATAAACTGGAGTAAATCAAGGGTTTTCACACTCGGAGAAAACTCCAGCCTGTGGATGGAGTTCCCAATTATATGGAAGGCAGAATCCATAAAATACAACCGTAAGATTCATAGCGATTACCAAGTGGTACTACGGGACAGTTAAGGAGCGGAGTTATCTAAGGTACAAAAACAAGCCAAAAATGGATAGACCTTCCATTATATTATCCCTAGCAGTTAGAATTACTTTAAAGCGGTCACACTTTCCAAACTTTTAAAGCTATTTAGCAATATTCCAGTTTCTCTCCTAAACATTCTTTCGAAATATCAGGTCAATATTGACAAGACTAATCTGGACAGGTAAGCATCCTTCTATAACTTGTAGAAAGTGGAAAAAAGACCTTGGCCAATAGTTCACTAATGAGAGGTGGCAATTTCGCTGCTACCAAACTCAAACATTTGTTGAAGGGCAAACACTGGCTGCTACATTTTAAATATCTGCATCAAATATATTTCATACCCATGATACTATAAATGTATGGCCTTGGAGGTGCCCAGATGTAATTATGAAATAACTTACTGATAGAGATTTCTAGCTGCATAGGGTATTGAAGGTAAGTTTCAATTATTTTAAGGACACAGAGGCGAGGATTTTGCGTTCCTTCTTCGCTTTAATCACATATCAAACCCAGAGGCCATTGAAGCATTACAAAACTACTTTTCCCAGGAACACCAGGGAAAACAAAACCATAGAGTTCATAAGTCCTTCTGATGTCTCTGCAGCCAGGTCACAACATAATCCTCTGTCGCTGCTTACTCTCCCTCTTTCTTCACTCGAATAACGCCACAAGTATCTTTGTACTCGTCTAGTTTCACTCCATTTCCTGTAAAGACATATTGCGTCAGTGACCGTTTCACAAACTCTTCTTATGCGAAATATTTTCATTTGAAAGGCAAGCACCAACATTGTAATAGGCGGGTACAACCATTTCACTTATGAAACATAGAACATAGCATTGTAAAGGTAAAAGCAAAATACTTACTCCAGAACGGTGTGGTATTGAGTTCCCTTGGTCACCAGGTGGCATAATCCTAGCCTCCATGTCCTTAATCAAATTGAAACTTACCTTCACTAAGCAAGGCAAATTTAAATTCTGTGTCGGGACCGGAGGCAAGGATTGTGCTAGTTCAAAGCTTACTCCCCACTAATTGGACATTAGAGTAGAATCTCGGAAAAGTAGAATCCTAAGACCAGTCTGCGGCACACATGAGATCCTCTAAGCGTGGTCCAAGACAAAAGGCTTTCGAAGTCATTGCTCCTCTTGTTGTATGTGCTCCAAATATTTTGGTATCCATGCCAGCTTCTTGCATCACCCATCGGACACAACAGGCTATATAGTCTGGGAAGATACAGCTTTGTGCGATTTTTCCAATGCAATGAGAAGTTGGCTTTCTCCCGGAGGTCGAATCTCTAAAGTCATTTGCTCATATGCTGCGAGGCATTGAATCACATAGAACTTGGGAGATTTTGCAAACGCTGGATAAGAAATTGTGCCAGTATTGGAATTTGTACGCCACCTGACTGTGAAAATAACCCCTTCTGGGAAGAACACACAGGCCATTAGAACTAAAGCTCGCATGTCCTAAACTCTCCTGCACTACACAAGACAAAGTAACACAGGCAACTTGGCCAAGGGTTCTTTCCGGAACAGAAACCGGTTCGGTTGCCATGACAAAAAAATTGTTGGTCTAGGTTAACATCCCAAAGTGCTGCATATTGCGGTGAATGCCCCTAAGCAACCTACAAACAAAAGTGTGCTCGTCAACTGTGGTCCCGTCTACAGGAGCATGTCTCGCTGAAATCGTTGAGCGAAAAGCGGTAATTTACTGATACTCTAGCCTGTCTTCTGCCAGGCTTGACTAGAATTGAGCTCCTAGACTAGATCAGCACCCACAGGATCCACTTCCCGTTGCAGACACCAATGTACCCATCTTGTCTAGGAACAATGGTAACGTTTGATGGTAGTGGCAGCCCAGTCATTGGCGAGGAAGAAATCAGTGGGATGCTATAAGGCTAGGAGCTTCTAGCTTTGCCTGTAATCCGTCACACCATCAGCTGTAAAGATCCCTCCCCCATCAAGTGATGCAGGTCGAGATCTGGACTCAGTAGAAGGTGAGGTAAGTGGGGGAGTCGGATTGGAGAATCCCTGGAACGTTCCGGAAGAACTGTAAACCACACTTGAGACTTCCGTATTGGTGTTATCATGATCACCTCCACTTGTTGCCTGTGTACCTGAGCTAACGCCCAGGTGATCATTGAGAATGGAGTAAACTCATAGCCCTTCCCAATGTTGGAAGAATGCGTCTTTCTCCTTTGCATGTGGGTCTGGTCTCAGCTGAAGAACGGTGGCTGCTGGTGATTGAGGTGAGAAGCAAACCGGTCAATCGAGAATAAATCCCATTTGTCGAGCAGCCTGCGAAAGACCTGAGGGTCCAGATTCCACGGGCTCGATTCCTGGAGGTGCCGTGAAGGCCAGCCCTCTATCTGGTTGGCCTGGTAGAATTTCCACCGTGACTGACCCTAGATTCTCCATTCAGAAAGTCCAGAACTCTTGCTATATCTGCCAAGGTGCAAGACCTGGTCCCCCAAGGTGATTGATATATTTTCTTCAGGAGGACTGAAGACTGTATACTATCTTTCGTCCAACACTTGCCAGGAGCTCCAAACAATTTATATGGAAGTTTTTTGAGTGGTGACCAGCTTCCTCTGATGGGGAAATCCCCACACCTTGTGCCTCAACCAACCAGACCTGCTGACATCCGATTTGATCACCAAATCGGGAGAGTAACCCAAGATAGCGCTCCCGTTCCAGGCCTTCATATAGTGGGAACCCACCATTATCTTTCCTCTCTGGCTTTGCCTGAGAGTGGAACCAATTACGAATATGTTAGGCCCTTTCTCAGGTGGTGTGCTTTAAGGTGCTGTAGGGCCTGATAGTGCAGTGGGCCTGGAAAAAAATCACGTAGTTCGATGAGTCCCACCCATCTTTTGCAAACCCTAGGAAGGTCATTCCCTGACCCGGGGTTAGAAGAGACTTCTTTTAGCTGATAATGAACCACAGGCCTTGCAATAGGTTTATCGCCATCTGAAGGTGTGCTATCAGTTTCCTGGGGCACTGGGCCAGAAGGAGTATGTCGTCTAAATAAACCATAAGCCAAATTCTCTGTCCTGTGAAATTCTACTGCTGGCTTGAGGACCTTCATTAAGCACCAGGGTTCTGATGAGGAGTGGCCGCAGTGGAGGGTGACAAGCTTGAAAGTCTGTTAGTGCCACATGAACTGCAGAAAGTGGCGATGGGGGGCTTAACCAGCACATCTAGGTGCACATCTTTCAGGTCCAGACGCACCATCCAGTCTGACAGGAGCAACACGTCCCTGAGGAGATGAATGCCTTCCATTTTGAAGTGGTGGTACACCACATAGTTGGACTATTTTTCAGTTGGGACCCACTCTGCAGACCTAAGGTGGATAATATCATCCAGGTCCAGCATACCCGAAACACCCTGTTGCGCTGGAACGGGAACTGAAGCTGGGTGCCACAATCTGGCAGAGCCCACATATTTGTATCAGGAGAGTGCCCGTCTTGTTGGTCAGGAGTGCCGAGGCAGGGGCGTTCGCGATTAGGCTCTGCAGACCCAGCGGAGTCTTCCTGAGTCAGAGAATGGGCCAGAAACATATGTTTAATTAGTTCAAATGCATTCTTATCTACCCCTTTCCTGCACTTTATCTTTGGGGGTGG